>NC_056628.2:67589715-67842215 GCF_002870075.4 Lactuca sativa
CTAATAAAAAATTGGAAACCTTTGATTGATCGAGTCCAAACACGTTTATCCTCGTGGAAGGCTGCTACTCTATCATTGGGCAGGAGGCTTACACTCGTGAAATCTATGCTCGGTAGCCTTCCCTTGTATATTTCTCCATCTTTAAGGCCCCAATCGGGGTAATTGAAACATTGGAAAAAAATAAGAAGAAGGTTCTTGTGGGTGGGGTGGGGTTGGGGGGGGGGGGGGGGGAGGGGGAGGGGGAGGATGAAGAAAAAGGGAAAATCCACTGAGTAGTGTGGGATAAAGTGATTGCTCATAAAGAAAATGGAGGCCTTGGTGTTCGTTCATTGAGGGCTGCCAACTTTGCACTACTTACTAAATGGATATGGCGAATTAAGGAAGAGAAAGACACGGTATGGAAGAATGTAATCATAGCAATTCATAATCTGGATAGGAATAGGAAACCTATCAACAAATTAGTTAAAAACTCAATCATACTAGTTTCTAGTATGAAACATGGATAGGAGCGGAACCTTTAGCTGCTCGCTTTGGTGTATTTGGTGTATTCGGAGGGCGAGGAACGATATATTATTTAATAACATTCCATTAAAACCGGCTAAAACAACTAATAACGTGATCTCATCGGCGTTTGGATGGGTAAAACATAGGGGCAAAATGAGAAATGGAGTTTGGGTGAAATGTTGTTGTAACCCATTCACCATCTTGTAAACTGTCTTGTTTTTGGTGTTTTTTTTTTTTTCCACTGCTTCTACTTGGTGGATCTATTTCCAGCTTGGCGTCTTGCCTAATTTGGTTGATAAATTTTTTGCCTGTTCTAAAAAAAAGTAGTATAAGTTTTAAAAGCCGTTATCAAAATCGTAGATTAGTAGTAGTGGTTGGGAAGTTGACAAACGTTGTACGCTTGTACTAATCACACAAATCATCATGATAGTGGTAGGAGGAGCTGTATTCAAATCATTACTAATTTTTATAAAATAAATAAGTATCAACTATCAACCTTATAACCAATTGGCAACTGAATAACGACTTTTTACTTTGGCATAATTACCAGAAAACCAAATTAAAAATGATTTCATTGATAGCAATGACACTTGTATTAAACTATAAATGAATTGTTTCTAATTCCTTTTACTAAACTCCACTGTCGTTGTCCTATCTTTTGTCATCTCTAGCCCTACTTTGCTACCATTGGTCGTTTCAATTCAATTAAACAGTTTGACTTTCTCAAAAAATAAAAAAATTATCAAGTTGACAAATGTCTTTGGTCAACCCTACTATTTACCATCTACTTCAACTTTGACACCTCATGTGAGAGACCAATTCCACTTGAATCGATTCAAAAACCTTGTACACAGATAGATACACCATTACACATTTGAACCCTCCTGCTTCTATATTGAATTCACCCATCTTCTGAGTTGCTCTCGGTTAACGGAGACAATGGGGTTCCCATCTAGGGTTCAACCACAACTACCACCGTTTTGTTCAATTTCCTTTTGGAATTTGATCATCTTTGTTGGCGTCTGTATCATCATGTTTCAGAAATCCAACGCTCAAACTTTACGAACTGATCCTTCTGAAGGTACTATACTATACTATTACCACTCTCTCATACTCATTACACCAATTATGAGTTTAAACTAATTTACCTATGAAGAGAGATAATCCAACTTAATTATCAATTATTTTCATCAAGATCTTGTGAGGGAGTTTGGCTAAGCTTATTTAAGGAGATTTTTAACTTATTACCGGTATAAGCCAAAACTAGTGTTTTGCTAGACTTTTTAGATTATAGCTTATAGCGATTCCACACCGGAGATATGTTGTTTTTTTATAAGTCACTCCTTACGGACTTATCAAAAGTTTACCAAACACCTTGTTCAAAACACCCTTTTTGATACCGCTATAAATCAGTAAATTAACAAGTTAAAAAATTCTTATAATTTAAAATAAACTATCCCAAACATCTTGTTTATTTTGATACAATCAGTTCATATTTGACCTCATTCAAAAGTGTTAAATAAACATGAAAGCTATTTATGGATTCCGATAATCAAAATGTTTAAAATTTCGGTTTCAAATTAGCCTATATTAAAATCTCTTCTTTTTAAAAGAAATTCAAATTTATTCCAATTGTAAAAATCCTTTAAAAAAATAATGAAAAGATTTTCCAAAAAAAAAATGTTTTTTAATCGGATAAAGATTTCCGTAACCTTTTAAACCAATATATATATATATATATATATATATATATATATATATATATATATATATATATATATATATAACAATTTTAACACACGAGTATATTTAAAATTGTAATAAAAAAACAAACATAAATTTATTAAAGTAATGTTTTAATTGTAAAAATAGATATAATAAGAATATATAATAATAATAATCTTGAATAGCAATATGTTTAAGAAATATTATTTTCTTAAACGTTGATGAAACGTTTACACACTTGAATAGTAATTATTTTTATTAAAAATATTAAATTAAACTAGAATAAACATAAAAAACTATGTATTCAAATAAGAGGTAAATAAATAAATAAAAATATTTAATATTATAAAGATAAATAAAAATAAATTAATAAAATAAAAATAATTAATAATATAATTAATTATTTAAATTAAAAAAATACTAGTTATATAGTATTAATTATATTAGAAAATAAATATAAAAAACAAAACATGTGTTAATTAGTGAACTGTTTATCCTTCTAAGAGGGGAGCTCACAATTGATGTTGTTAACATCATGAATTACATTGCAGAAAATAATGTAATTTTGTTGATTATACTTTATTAAATTGTCAAAAATTAAATTCAATAATTAAAGATTATACTTCAGTTGTTTTTAAAAGTTAGAATAATTAAATTCTTCTTTCGGTGAAATTAATTATATATATATATATATATATATATATATATATATATATATATATATATATATATATATATATATATATATATATATATATATATATAGATATTCAAATGTGGATTAACATCTATTGTGTGGACGTGTGGATAATGCTATTCTGTGAGAATTACAAAGAAAATATGTTGTTTGATGATATAAAATACGTTCAATCTTATATAATTATTTTAATTATTAAGCATTTTTACTATAAGAATTAAAATAAATAAAAAACGGTGAATGAGAACAAAAATGAATTAGAATTTGTGAGAATCCATTAAAATAACAATAGTTCTGTAAGATTGAACGTATTCACATTACTAAACAACATATTCTCTTAGTAATTTTCTTAAAATAACATTATCCACACGTCCACGCAATAGTTGTCCATCCACATTATAACCTAGCCCTATATATATAATATTAAATAATATTGGTTGAAGTAAAATGTTGTAATAAAATAAATATAGAAACACGATATAATAAAAAGAACTAATTATATATTTAATATTCTTTGGTTTTTCATTGATATACTTCTAAATATATAAAAAAACGTACTTATATATATAAAAAACATATTAATATTTCTAAAAGGGGAGTAATTCTTCTACATGGTTTTTTTTATCCATCCAATGATATTTACATTTCTTGAAAATTATACCCTTATACCCTCACTTTAGCTATACCCTTTTTTTACTAGTGTCCTTTCTTTCACAAACACACAAACACAACAACAATACAATCTATAATTTCTTTTTAAGAATCCAACTTTATCTATATCCAACCATTTATGAGTGTCATTTCAATGCCTGACAATCGGGTCAGGTTCGGGTTGAAGGGTTGACGCGTCAGAAAACATAAACATAAACTGAACCCAACCCCTATATGTTGGCGAGTTGGCGGGTTACGGATTGGAAATCTCAACCCATATAACCCGTTAAAATATATGGGTTCACAGGTTAGTGGGTTAAACCTAATCTGCATAACCCGTTTGATAAATAATCAAACACAGTTTCAAAAAATAATGTTTTTTCAACATAAATTCGTAAAGTGATTAAAGTCATTAACATAAAAAAGGTTTTCAACATAAAATCATAAAGTCTTTAACCTCCAAATAAAATTGAGAAATGAAAACATTCATACAAAGTGCAATTGTTCAAAAATATCCAAAAACGAATTTGATAATTCATTCATGCTAGAATTCCCATTTCTTCCTCCAACACCGACTTCTTCATGATGACCTTCAAATAGAAACAATATGCAAAATTAATTTATACACAATTAAAGAATATGCGTTCTTCGTTCGTGAATCGTGACTCATGAGTATGTGTGTTTTCTTTTTTGATTAGGGCTTAGGGCATTGCAAAAAATTAGGCACATGATTATACAAATACGGAAGGAAATCATCAAATCAGTTTTTCATTAATAATTAAATATATCTATTTTTGAAATGTAATTATACGAGTTGGTGGGTTGACCTACGAACCCAAACAGGTAACCAACCCAACTCATGAAATAAATGAGTTGACAGGTTGACGGGTCAAAAATCTCAATCCAAATCTGTTTATTGTAGGGTTGGGTCAGTGTCGGGCTATGGGTTAGGTCGAGAGTTTCCACCCGTAGCCATTTCTTTAGTTTCAATCACTAAATCATATGGATTCACTGAACATATGGACTAAACTACTATATATCAATCCCATAATAAGATGCTAATCAGTGGTAAGTGCTCATCTTTTCTTGGAGCTATTTTGGATTTAGCATAGTCTTCTCTATAATCGACAATTGTAGATTGTTTCTTTATCCTAATGGAAAACCTTAAATCATTCAACATTAAGTGGATATTGGGAAATGGAAATACTTGTTATGGTTAGTACAAGTCTTTATCTCTATTTTTCGAAGGTAGTGTTGCGGTGGAAATTTTTTCTATAAATTTTTGATGCTTTAATCTCCAAAGAAGCTTCTTTGATTGCTATTTAGTTCCTGTTGGCGAGAGCTAGAGTTCAACACATGTTGTTATCCTAAACTTGTATTCTTATCTTATAGTTTCCCTTATCATAGGATAGTAAGTTGTATCAGATCTGTATATATAGCCTTGTACCTTGTTCTTTATAAGATATAAGAAAAATCTTGAAAGAGAATTCCACGAATCTATCTCTCTAAATTAAACATGGTATCAGAGCAAGGTCACTGATCCATTGGATTGCAGAAATCTCAATCGAATTGAGGACATCTCTCAAGCCGAAGCAACATGGGCGAATGTGAAGAAGGGTCCGGTCCATCGAATCAGGTCATCGTCAACAATGTCCAAGATCCTTCGTTTCCCACCGGGGTCATTCTTGACGATAACAATTCCCCTCTCTGGTCTCAACTAATGGAGATGAGAATTGGGGCACGTAACAAACTCGGGTATCTCACTGGTTCATCAATAAAACCCACAACGAACGAGAAGGCAATCGAAACGTGGACTACAGAGAATAACAAAGTTAAAAGCTGGCTCATTGACTCGATGAGTCCAACTTTGATGCGGAGATTCATTAGGTTGAAGACAGCAGCGGAGATCTGGGATGCAGTGTCTAAAACCTTCTACGATGGAACAGATGAGACACAACTGTTTGAATTGAATCGAAGGTCGTTCAGTACTCGTCAGAATGGACGCCCATTACCCACGTATTACAATGAATTAGTAAGTCTTTTCCAAGAAATCGATACTAGGCTTGCTGGGGAAGGGGATTCAGTAGCGGAAACCCTTGCAGTCAACAAGGCTATGTCTAGGTTTCGAGTCCACATATTTCTGGCTGGATTAGATTTAGAATTCAATCAAGCAAGGAGTGAATCCTTGAGAAAAGATCCACCACTCACTCTTGAATCCTGCTATGCATACATCAGAAAGGACCACAACCAGCGACAAGCTATGGAAGTCAAAATAGTTGAACCAGATAGCGTTGTGAACGTGGCCACTCGAAACTATCAAACGAAGAATAAGGGCACAAATGGAAAAGGAGGAAACAATCTCTCTTGCACTCATTGTGGAGAGACAGGACACTCAAAACAGAGGTGTTACGAGATCATAGGGTATCCAGACTGGTGGGACTTCACGAAGAAACCCAGGAAGAAGATTGGAAAAGGCCAAGCTGAGGTGGCAACAACAATGAGCCCTGAAACCCCACCCATTGCAGCTCACACATCAACAAACTCTGGTAAGTCTCACGTTGACTTTAAAAAACCTGAATGGGTAATAGATACGGGGCCACAGATCACATGACAAATAATCCTAATTGCTTATCTACTTCGTATACTCCAAAACAAGAAAATGTATACACTGCGAGTGGAGGTGTTGAACATGTCATAGCAGAGGGCACAATTAATGTATCAAACTCTATGGAACTGAATTCAGTTCTTGTAGTTCCCTCTCTATCAACTAGTTTAATATCAGTAAGTCAAATCACTCAGGCACTAAACTGCTATGTGACTTTCTGGATGAATGATTGTGTATTCCAGGATGCGAGGACCCATCAGATTCGTGGTTATGGTACTAGAAGAGGGAGGCTATATTACATGGAAGAAGACTATAGGAGCCAAGTCAATCATGTTGGAGTAGCTGAGTCAAATAAAGCATTGGCGGTATTATGGCATCGCCGTCTTGGGCACATGTCGTTTTCGTACCTTAGGAAATTGAAACCGAACCTGTTTTTGAATTTATCAGACAATACATTTAATTGTGGTGTTTGTGAGTTGTCAACACATAAAAGAAGTTCTTATTCTCCTAGTGATAATAAAGCTATGTTTCCTTTTATGATAATACATTCGGATGTTTGGGGTCCAACCCCAATTGCAACTCCAAGTGGTGCTCGCTATTTTGTTACGTTTATTGATGAATGCACTCGTGTAACATGGGTTTCTCTTCTTAAGACAAAAGATGAGGTGTTCAATGCCTTCAAAGAACTCCACAATCTCGTAAAAACAGAATATAGGAAAGATATTTATACTCTCCAATCAGATAATGGAGGAGAATACATGAGCTTAGAAATGAAAAACTATTGTAAATCTAACTCAATACGACACCAAACATCATGTGCAAGAACACCGCAACAAAATGGACTTGCAGAACGAAGAAACAGGTCCATTCTTGAAATTGTTCGCGCATCCTTATTTGACATGAAGGTTCCCCGTCAATATTGGGGTGAAGCAGTCAGATCGGCTGCATATATTATGAACAGAACACCCTCGAAAGTTATAGAGTTTGTTACACCAATTCAAAAACTCCATGATATCATTGGCACCACTCAAAAACAAAACCTTGAACCACGAGTGTTTGGATGTACCGCCTATGTACATCAAAGTATTGGCAAACTTGAACCACGCTCAATTCGATGTGTATTTATCGGATACGCAGACCTGAAGAAGGGGTATAGATGCCTTGATCCAAGTAACAATAAAGTGCATGTGTCATGTGATGTATCCTTTCACGAATCTGTACCTTACTTTAATCATGAGGGACCACTTCAGGGGGAGAAAGGCGTTGAAGTGACCCCTAATGAAACTGTGGTACAGGGTACGAATGATGGGGATTTCCTAACAGACTTTTCTGATGGCATGGAGGCAGTCAATGTAACGAATCCTTCTGATTCTGATGAAAATGAAACAGGACCAACTGATATCGGTATGAACCAAACTGATACTAACACTGATACTAACACCAGTACTAGTGAGACACAAGGTACTCAACAAGTAACTCAAGAACGTGGAGTAAATATACCATCAGAAAATGAAAATATAGTCTATGATGGGTATATATCTCGTGAAACTGAAAGTGATGGGGAAGTGTCGAATGCTGAAGACATAAATACACCAAGGTATCCCTCTCGAAGCACACGAGGGAAACCAAAAAGGCAATATGAACCATAATTAAACGCAAAGGGAAAGTATCCAGTCAATAATTATGTATCACAACACCGTCTTGATAAGTCACATGCTCTGTTGGTAAAGGAATTGGATGCTGTTACTATACCGGTGAATGTGGAGGAAGCCTTTAAGGATTCTAGGTGGAAAAAGGCAATCAATGACGAAATGGAGGCATTACAAAAGAACAACATGTGGGACTTGGTTAACCCACCTCATGGGGTTAAAATGGTGGGTTGCAAGTGGGTATTCACTGTAAAACTCGATGCAGAGGGAAAAGTAGATAGATTTAAAGAAAGGCTCGTAGCAAAGGGGTATACTCAGAAATATGGGATCGATTATGGGGAAACATTCGCACCAGTGGCAAAGATTAATACAATTAGAATTATTATATCTCTTGCTGCAATTAAAGATTGGCCATTGAAACAATTTGATGTTAAGAATGCTTTTTTGAATGGCATTCTGGAGGAGGAAGTCTACATGGAACCACCATCGGGTATCAATGCAAATGGAAAAGTATGCAAACTGAAACGGGCACTGTATGGATTAAAGCAGTCACCACGTGCATGGTTTGGAAGGTTTTCTAAATTCATGAAAGAAATTGGTTATAAACAGAGTGATGCTGACCACACTCTGTTTGTGAAAAGGAGATCAAAGAAGGTGACAATCCTCATAGTTTATGTAGATGATATGGTTGTGACAGGAAGTGATGATGAGGAGATAAATAAACTTCAACAAATATTAGCAACTGAGTTTGAATTAAAGGATCTAGGAAATCTGAAATATTTCTTAGGAATCGAAGTTGCAAGGGTATGTTAAACTGTAAACCCATTGACACACCTATTGAGGTAAACCATCACTTGGAAAGTACTGAAGATCAGGTCCCCGCCAACAAGGATCAGTATCAGAAGTTAGTTGGGAAACTGATTTATTTATCTCATACCCGACCGGATATTGCATATGTTGTGTCTGTTGTGTGTAGGTTCATGCATGCCCCTCGCGAGAAGCATATGAATGCTGTTTTTCGAATTCTAAGGTACCTGAAATGATCTCCAGCAAGAGGTCTATTTTTTTGGAAGAAACAAAACTTGTGATGTAAGTGCTTTTACCGATGCTGATTGGGCTGGGGATAAGTCTGATGGAAAATCCACATCAGGTTATTTCACGTTTGTCGGTGGTAACTTGGTTACTTGGAGAAGCAAAAAACAGAAATTGGTCTCGAGATCAAGTGCAGAAGCAGAGTTTAGGGGCATGGTGAACGGGACTTGTGAATTGTTGTGGATAAAGCGAGTACTTAGAGATCTGGGAGTAAAACTAAGTGAACCAATGAAGTTTTACTGTGACAACGAGTCAACAGTGAAGATTGCAAATAATCCAGTTCAGCATGATAGAACAAAGCATGTGGAGGTAGACAGACACTTCATCAAGGATCACCTAGAACGGAAAACTGTGGAGTTGCCACATGTAGGATTAGAAGACCAGCTAGTTGATATGCTAACTAAGGCAGTTTGTGGAAGAGTGTTCTACAGCTCTCTTGACAAGCTGGGAATGATAGATATACATTCTCCACCTTGAGGGGGAGTGTTGGCGAGAGCTAGAGTTCAACACATGTTGTTATCCTAAACTTGTATTCTTATCTTATAGATTCCCTTATCATAGGATAGTAAGTTGTATCAGATCTGTATATATAGCCTTGTACCTTGTTCTTTATAAGATATAAGAAAAATCTTGAAAGTGAATTCCACGAATCTATCTCTCTAAATTAAACAGTTCCCTCATGAAGACTTTGGTTTAAAGAGGCTTTTGACCTTGGTTGATTTTTCCCATTGATATAAAAATTATAGATGGAACCAATAATCCATGGTGTGGTGTTTTGATCGAAGATGAAGGTTCCAAAAAGTTAATTTGGGTTTTGCATGGCTTAAAGTTGTAAGGTCTCAAATTTCATATCAAAATTTTTATTTTCAAGATAGAATATAATATCAACGTTGTTTTCAGTAAGCAATATAAAAACCATTTATTCATCATTGTAAAAGTATAGTTTCAGTAAGCAATATAAAAACCATTTATTCACCATTTATAAGCAGATATCCGTCATCCCTAAGACCTGTTGAGCTTCCAACTGTTCTCTTAGTTTGCCCGAAGGCACATAATGAACTTCCCTTAGGTTCTAACAATTGCCTAGTAGGCCTGACGGTACATATCTAACTTCCCCTAGGTTACAACATATACCACCAAGTAGACTAACCAACATAAACACACAATCGTACCCTAAAAATACCCATAAAACCTATCTCACTGGACATAGAATGTCACACATAATAATTATATAATAAGAAAACACACCTTAATCAAAAGAACTAAACACACAATCCCACAATCCTCAAAGAGTTAGCTACTACAAAGGTAAACCCATAATATATTGAAATTGTGAAAGGAGAGGTGATCGATTTGAGAGTCTTTCTAGTTATTGTTGTTTGATCGAACAAGAGTATGGAGGATAATAATGTTTTTACGGTGAATGGAATGGTTATGAAGATCTGTACGTGTGAGTGTGTGGGAGTAGACGTAGGTTTTGAAAAAAAAAGGTGGAGCTTTCGATTACTTCAATAATTATAATTAAAATAAGGTATAAGTGTCGATATATATAAATATTAGTGGAAAGATAAAAAGTTAACGTGGAAGTATCAACCCCTTCTAAAAAACATAAAAATACTTATTTCTACTTTAATGGTGTAGTTATACTTCTAAATGCACATTTATACTTCTAAAAAGTATTATAAAAAATAAACCGTATAAATAGGCAAAAAAATCTATATATAAAGATATAACATTTAAAAATAACATATATACAATGTTTCGTTAAACATTTTTTCCTGTATAAAACGTTTTTGTGTATTAATAGGTATAACATGGAAAAACATACTTAAGATAAAAATGTAAAAAATTTATAAACTTAAGGGTTATTTTGCGAATTTTATTTTATGGTAACACAGAAACCTGTTAACATAGGTAAAGGGGAAAAAGTAGAGAAAAGCTTGCAAAGTTTCTTTTGCACCAAAAAGTGTTAGGGTATAACCGTATTTTTTGACAAACGTAAATGCTTTTGTGACAACATCCCGATAATCCCAATAATGTATTATGACTAAGTTTCTAATCGGTGTGAGACGCGACATTATGATAAAGTTAAACCTCAAGCTATATAAGCCATGATGTTTTTCAAGACATCACTTCAGACGAATTTTGTATATCTATAAAAAAAAAGAAATCACAAAGCTATAGATTTATATAAAATATATCAAAATTTTCCTTTTAGAAGAAGTATATAACACCTAATAACAGAAACTTAACAAAACTCAATATTTTCATGCCTGATGTGGAAAAAAAAAGAAAAAAAACATGCCTCGAAAAAAAATTCATGCCCTGGCGGAGGCGCCACGCCTAACATCGCCGCCACAAAGGTCTTCGAGACGTTGTAATCAAGCTTTGTACCATGGAACGTCTTTGCACACCTTTTAGAAATGATTATGACAATCTGCTGTGCAGTATAATACTAAGCGAAACCCTACACCATCGATCAATAAGCCATCGCTCTCTTTTTTTGATTGAACAGTAAGAGCTTTGAATTCGATATTTGACCAATGGGATGTTCGAATCCCGAACAACGAATGGAACATAAGCGGAGAACCATGCAGCGGAACAGCACTTGGACCAGATTTCGACAAGGATAACGGCGTCGCGCAAATCGAATGCAATTGTACCTTCGACAGCAACACCACTTGCCATATTACCAAATTGTAAGTCTTTCATCAACTTGAATCACTTTTCTGATTTAAGTTTATAAAAAAAGCAACCCCACTTGACCACTTGTATGCAATGTCATATGAACATGTAATTTCAATATAGCCTATAATAAGACAAAAAATGAATGTGTAATGCTATAATCAGTTAGATATCTATATGATCATTTGATTAAAGTTGAAATGATAGAATCAGTTTACCTAATAAGGACTTTTTACATGTTTTTGTCTTCTGCAAATGCTTTTTCTTGAGATTTCTCATCTTCTTGTTTCCAGGAAAGTCAGTAAACTTAGCAGGAAAGGGGTTATTCCTGATGAACTTGCTGCTCTAACTTATCTTACTCATCTGTACGCAATTCTCTTTAACCTTTCAATAACTGTTTTTTCAAATTTCTTTTTTCAAAATTATTAATAATATCTTTCACTTGTTCAGGAAAATTGATCAGAATAACTTCACTGGTACCTTGCCAACATTCCTTGGAAATTTTTCTGCAATGGTGGTCTTGTAAGTGTAGCATGTTTATTTATGTAATATGATTACATTACCCTTTTTCTCTTATTAGTTTTTATTTATTTTTTGTTCAAAAAAAGATTTTATTTATTTTTATTTTGTCTGAACAGGTCACTTTCCCACAATCAATTCTCTGGTACAATACCCAAAGAGATTGGAAATCTTAAAGAACTAGATTTGCTGTGAGTGCCATTTAATATTATTTGCTAATTTAGATCAAGTTTTGTAATGTATTTATAATTCTTCTATTGTTTTCTTATATATTATAATATTATTGTAGGGCAATTAGTTCCAATAATTTTTCAGGCAGTCTTCCCCCTGAACTTGGAAACCTAGTCAAAATGCAGGGCCTGTACGTTTTTATTACAATACTTAAATTATACATAACATGACACAATAACTTTTTTTTTTTTTATCTATCTGAATGGAAACTAAATCATACATTTTTAATTTTTAACTAAAATTTGCAGATATATGGACAGTTGTGGTTGTGGTGGTGAGATTCCCCCAACATTTGCCAACCTCCGAGAATTACGTCACATGTATTATTTATTTTTCTCTCCATTCATTAATCTATTTATTTTTTAAGGCAAAAAATAGTATATGGTCTATGTGTTTTCTTTCTTATCCATGATAGCAACATACTTATATTGATTTACAGAATGTCATCGATTATTTACCTATCATAGCAAATGCACTTGCATTTTGCTATCAATGTGGTCATTGTACTTTATTTATTAGAAGTGTATGTATGATGTTAATATGAGTAAAGAATTGTAACTATATTACTATTATGTGTAAAGAAAATGTAACTATATACATATTGCTATTGTTGGTAAAAAAAATATAAGTGTGTTGCTATTTCCTCCAAGTTGCCCTTTTTTTTTTAGTTATTTGTTGGTTTTTCAGGTGGGCATCAGATAGCCCTTTTTCTGGAAAGATACCTGCTTTTATAGGAAACTGGACAAAATTATTGAGACTGTGAGTAAGAATGGTTTTATTTATAGCACACAATTTTAAGCTACAAAATTATCATTTATTTATTTATTTATTTTGATATTTTAGGAGACTTCAAGGGAATAATTTTGAAGGTCCTATACCAGCTAGTTTTTCAAATTTGACATCATTGACCTCTTTGTGAGTTACAGTTTTTTTCTCTTCATCGTCATGATTCATTTAAAATACATGAATTATAATGAATCATAACAATAATGTTAAATAAATGAATCATCACAATTCAATCATTCTTCCGTGAATCAGATAAACATAAACGAATTTATTTCATTCTCATTGTCCAATGAATAATGCTCCATAGTTTATTTATTGGAAAAAAGAGGAGAGAAAGGAAAGGAAGATCATACTAATATTCCCTACAAACTGTCCTCCCAAATTGGGAAGAATTGGAGAGAAAGGAAAAGAAGCAAGTTATGATTCATTTAAAATAAATGAATACTAAATTATTGGTTTTAAATCATTACCGAATATTGGGTTTGTATATGGAAATATGTCATGATGGTTTCTCACTTCACACCAAAATTTTAATATCTCATTTGTCTATATAAAATGAATTACTTTTATACATGAAATTTTACAGGCGAATAAGTGACTTGCAGAATTTTAGTTCATCTCTTCACTTTATCACCAACTTGAGGAATCTAACTAACTTGTAAGAAGCTTGGATTTATTTGAGATGCAATGATATCTGTATATATTATTTCCTGTAATTTATAAATTTATTTCAAATTACTAACCTTTTTTTAATGTTTCAACCAGAATTATAAGAAATGCATTAGTTTCTGGTCGTATTCCAGCCGACATTAATCAACTGCAAAACCTAATTACACTGTAAGTTTTTATGCAAAACTCCAAGAGGCGTTTAATTTGGTTCCACATAATGTTTTGGAATGAATGAAATCTATCAAAGGAATTGTAATCTATCATGTCTTTGGTTGGCACGAAATGGAATGAAATTTGATAATAATATTTTTTTTTTTTTGAATTTCATTTTTAGTAATAGTTTTTTATTTATTCAAAAATATATAATGAAGGTAACAAAAAAGTATTAACAGAATTGAATTCCTTCCATATCTACGCCTAGTAATGGTGAAATCCTTCAAATATGAAGTTTGAAGCAATCTAACGGAATTAAATTCCATCCATTTGCTAGCCAAACACCTGATGGAATGGAATCTAGAATTCCAATTCCTTTAGATTACTTGGAACCAAATACACTCTAATAAATAAGTTTACATAGTTCTATTTAAGGCAGGAGATAATTACCGTTCATGTTTTTTTTGGTAGGGATTTAAGTTTCAACAATTTAAGTGGTCCACTTCCAGAAACATTAATGAATTTGACTTCCCTCATTTCCTTGTAAGTTATCTTTAATGCATATTATTATTATTATTATTATTATTATTATTATTGTGTTTGGTATGGTCAGGTTTCTTGGAAATAATAGCTTGTCTGGTTCTCTTCTTCCTGAAAAAAGTGTGAAACTTCAGAATATGTAAGTTGATTAGTGATTACGGGTATTTCAACATGTTTACCATTTCAATTGATTTACATTTTCATTTTCTTGAATTAATAAAATTTATATTTCAGAGATTTGTCTTATAATGAACTTTCTGGATCTTTTCCTCTGTGGGTGATTCCTTCATTTGGATCGGTTAAGCCGCAATTGTATGTTTACTTTTCTGTTTTAATGTCACTTTTCTTCATTTTCAAAAATGAGTTCTTTTATTTAATTTTATAATCCTATTAATTAATTATGTATTGAAGTTTTTGCCTGTTATTTCAGGAATTTGGTGGCTAATAACTTTAAGTTTGACAACACAAACATAAGGTAACCATTTAAATTCTCACTCTATATTTGGCATAATCAATGTTGGAAGATGTCATATAGCTAACTATAAAGATTAACTTTCTTTTAGCTAACTGTAAAGATTAACTTTCTTTTCATGGAACCGAAATAAACAGAGGTATAATTCCATGGTCTTGTAAGTTCACTTGGTTGGAACTTGCTTCAATTACAAGAAAAAAGAAACAAGCTTGTAATAGGTAGAAGGAAAAATGTAACGATGGAAGAATTGAAACAAAATAATTACTTGGTGAACATGAATAAACTCATAAATAAGTAACCTAATTGGATTCTAAAGCTATGCAAGAGATAAAAAAACTTAAATATGTCTACTTTCCTAAAATGCCCTTGATTTAAACTAGACAAAGCAAACTCCTAAATAAAGAAACTGATTAATCCAACAATCACCCCCTTAATAGGTTTGGTCATACCGCTCGTTCACAGCAATGTCGGTTCCTTTTCGAGTAGATTTGCCTCTTGTTTTTCCCATTTAGGACACTCGTTGCTATAGTGACCAAACTCAATACATTTGTAACATTTAACATGACTTTTATCTCGGACACGTTCATTACCATCTCAATTTCTCCCGAACCCTCGACCTCTTCCCCGGCCACGTCCAAAATCCCGATTTGAACCTCCATTTCCATAATGCTTACAAACATGTGATCTTTCCTCACTAGCCAACATCAACCCACTTTGAGTGTCCTCCACTTACTCGATTCCTCTTATACGGTCCTTGTATGCCTTCAATCTACCAATGACTTCATCAAATAACATCGAATCCAACTTGAAACATTGCTCTATTGAAGCCACAATTTGAAGAAATGACTAAGGCATCAAATCAAGTACGATTTTCACCAAATCAGCTTCTTCAAGTTCGTAACCAAGACTCCTAGCTTTTGAGGCTAAATCGGATAATTTCGTCACAAAATCATCGATCGTTTCACCCTCTTTCATGCGCACACTTTCAACCTCTCTCTTTAAGGTTGCAAGCCGAGCCATTCTCACCCGATTCACTCTTAAATATCCCAATTGAATTCTGAAGCTATGCAGGAGATAAAAAACTTAAATATGGCTACTTTCCTAAAATGCCCTTTATTTAAACTAGACAAAACAAACTTCTAAAATAAGGAAACCGATTAATCCAATAGGTCTTCTCGTTAATCATCAAAGGGTTTATATAAAGTGATACAAAACAATCTCGATAATGAAGGGATTGGATTACAACAAATATGGTAAATATACTAAAAATATATTCCATTAACAGTCAACAACAGTTTGAGCGAGAAAGAGTTTGTTGGCGTTTTGCAGACCATGAGGTGATGTTGTCACCCAAAAATATGTAGTAACCAAAAGTGGATTGTCGTGTGTTAGGGAATATTCCTCGGTCTCCGTCAGTATAGAAAATAAGTTGTGTAGGTGCCAATAGTAGAGGTTGAGAATGTGATCAAGAGTACCCTTAAGGTATTGTCTGATGCGTTTTACACCTCTAAAGTGTGGAATGCGTGGAGCATACATACACAAGCATATTTGTTGAACTTTGTATGCTATGTTTTGCATAGAAAAAGTAAGATATTATGGTGTGTTTGCCAAGTTGCGATAAAGAGATGGGTAAGTAATAGGTTTTTTAATGGAAGCACTTAGCTTCAAAGTAGTGCCAACCGATGTAACTATCGGTTTGCAAAGTTCTAGGGCAACTGTTGTGATGATCTCTTTGAAATACTTACATTAGGTTAGGAACATGCTTTTAGCTGAATGAGTTACCAATTTGCCATAAAAATAAGATAGTTGTCCTAAGTTAGTCGTTTTAAATTTGGATTTTCGTGTATCAGTGATTGATTTATGTCTCTAACTTTGTTAATGAGGTCGTAAGAACAATGTCATCAAAATTAAAGAGGAGGTATGTGATATGTAAACCATGTCAAAAGGTAAATAGTGAGGTATCACTCTTACTACATATGTGAAACCTATCTTTAGCAGGTTTTGAGAAAATGTTGATACCATGCTTGTGGGGCTTGGGTGAAGCCATAACGTGATTTTCATAGTTTGTAGACACAACTAGTATACACGAGGTTAAAGAATCCCAATGGTTGGTGCATACATGGTTTTCTTGAGGTTACTATGCAGAAATGCAGTTTTGATATCAAGTTGGTGAATTGGTTAGTTTTGGACCATATCCAATCTTATAGTTCGTATAGTCCTGGATGAAACTTTCATTACAATCTACTCTAACTTAATGTAATTTTCCATTCACAACTATCTTTCCTTGTATCGTTTAAGAGTACCATCAATATGAAACATGTGCCAAAACAACCACTATGTGCCTAATGATCTCAATATCGGTGGGATGTGGAACCAATTCCTGTTTAAGCAAAGCAATTTTGGTTTAAGTAGTGCATTATATTCTACAGTGATGGCATTCTTCTACTTTTGATCATGCATGTTAAATTTATGATTGGTAGGGAAATGAGAGATGGTTTAAGTATATGGAGTAAAAAAACAGTTAGGTTTGTGGATACCACTTTAGATCTTGTTTGCATAAGGTGCGATGCAGAAGAAGGTAAAACCGTAAAAGAGATGAGGATGGTGATTGGTTGTTATTTTGGTTTTGATGGTGGCTCGATGGTGGAAGAGGATACGATACATTGGGCTGATTGAAAAGGAGGCTGGTGAGTGTTGAGAGAGGGAGATTGGGCTACAACGACGAAGTGGGTTGGCTATGGTGGGCCAGTTCTTGAGGACCGACAACAGTGGGGTGAGGAGCGGTTTTTGTTTTGGAGAGTTTTGGAAAGTAAGTGAGGAAAGTGGATGGTTTGGGGTAGTTAAGGAATTTGTAAGAAATAGTACGGTCCTTATAAATGTTGGAGAGAAAAGTTAACCTTGGTAAACGTGAATTGTATTGTATATCTTAGAATGTCACGATTACATAAGGTATGAATAATAGATATATTTACATTATGATCCCTCTAGAATATAAACATGTAATTAATGCCTAATATTTATAACATTTGTCTAATATTTCCTCGCAAGCTAAGGTTGGGGAGCGACTCTTAGCTTGGACCGCAAGAACTGAAAACGTTGAGAAGGTAGCGGTTTGGTAAACACGTCTGATCTGGACATCTGTATTGATGAACTGAACCAGAAGTTGTTTTTGGGCAACCTCTTCTCTAACAAAATGAAAGTCAACTTCAACATGTTTGGTACGGGCATGAAAGACATGATTAGCAGATAGGTATGTAGCACCAAGATTATCACACCATAGAATGGGAACAATATGAGTAGAAAATCGTAGTTCCTGTAGAAGAGTTTGAAGCCATGTGAGTTCAACAATTGTATTAGCTAAGGCTTTGTACTCGAATTCTGTTGATGATCGCGAGACAGTCTTTTGTTTCCTAGCAGACCACGAGACAAGATTAGAACCGAGATATATAACATATCCTCTGGTGGATCGACGGTCATCCGGGCAACTAGCCCTGTCAGAATCAGAGAAAGCATTCAAGGCATTAAAAGTGGAATCTATGTAAGCTTGAATAACACTATCAAAATTGCGTTGAAATAAAAGTCCACTTGTTACTGTGCCAAGTAAGTAACGCAAAATGCATTTAACCGCAGACCAATGATTCTGAGTTGGAGAGTGCATAAATTGACACACTTTGTTTACCGCAAACGAAATATCTGGGCATGAAAGAGTCACATATTGAAGTGCACCAACTATTTGGCGATATTTAACCGGGTCTTCAAATGGTGGACTGTCGCCAAGGGCAAGATTGACGATGGTAGTAATCGGAGATGGCACATATTTGGTATTAGACAAATTCACACGTTCAAGTAGCTCGAGTATGTATTTTCTTTGAGACAAAACAATGTCGGACCCTTGTTTAATAATTTCAACCCCCAAAAAATAAGATAACGACCCCAAATCTTATGGAGCAAAAGTGCGAGATTCTGAACAACCCGGTCGATAGCAGCAGTACTGTTTCCTGTGAGAATAATGTCGTCAACATAAACAAGCATATACAAAAGAACAACGTTAGAGGGGTATATAAAAAGTGAAGGATCCGTTTTAGATCCACGAAAACCAAGAGCATGAAGTGCAGTCGACAACGATGAAACCACGCTTGGGGAGCTTGCTTAAGTCCATAGAGAGACTTGTGGAGAAGACAAACATGATCAGGTTTGTCTGGATCAACAAAACCCGATGGTTGTTGCAAGTAGACTGTCTCTGTGAGATCGCCATGTAAGAAGGCATTTTGAACATCAAGTTGTCGTAAGGGTCAATTGTGTGAGACTTCCAAGGATAGAACCACCTGAATTGTAGTCACTTTGATAACGAGACTAAAAGTCTCATGATAATCAAGACCATGTTGCTGACGATAAGCTTTTGTAACTAGACACGCTTTGTAACGTGTAATTGCCCGAATTGAATCCCGTTTGAGCTTATAGACCCATTTACAACCAAAAACATTAGCATTCGATGAAGGAGGCACAAAGGACCAGGTGTTCTTGCGTTGAAGAGTAGAATACTCGTCAGCCATGGACTGACGCCATTGAGGCGATTTGTTAGCAACATTAAAGGTGTGTGGTTCGGTAGGAACAGTAGTATGTATGATAGGAGGCAGGATTATATGGTTGAGAGGGTTTAGGATTAGGATGCAAATTAGAGGGATGAGGACGAGGTAAAGAGGAGGAAGTGTCGGGTTGGGAGGTAGAATTTTCTTGTTGAGATGTGGTGTTTTCTGCTTGAGAGGTGGTGGTAGTTTTAGGGCGTTTTGCGAAGGTATAAAGGAGAGGCGGAAGAGGAGGTTCGTGTGGAGATGTAGGGGAAGAAGATGATGCAGGAGATGGTGTAGGTGATGTAGGAGTTATAGGGGATGGAGGAGGTGTAGGTGATGTATTGGAAGGAGTGGATATGTCAGGTCCAGGATTAGGATAAGAGGATGCATAAGGATCAAAGGAAGATGTGGGTGGAGATGGGGGGCTGATTTGGTAAGGGAAGAATTGTTCATGAAAATGAACATGACGAGTGATATACAGGCGTTCAGAAAGAGGGTCAAAGCACCGTTAACCATGGTAGGAGGTGCTATATCCAAGAAAAACGCACAAAGGAGATCTGAAATCCATTTTATGCTTGTTATACGGGCGAAGATGTGGATAACATCGACAACCAAACACACGAAGAAAGGAAAAATCAGGTTTGTGTTTGAAAACATGTTCGAAAGATGAGTTATTGGAGTTGGTTCTAGAAGGCATACGATTTATGAGATAAACGGCTGTGTCAAAAGCATAATGCCAAAACCGTTGTGGAACACCAGATTGAGCAAGAAGAGTCAGGCCGGTTTCGACCACATGACGGTGACGACGCTCAACAACGCCATTCTGTTCGCTGGTGTGAGGACAAGACAGTCAATGAGTAATGCCGAGAGATGAGAAAAACTTAGAGACGTTTCGAAATTCACCTTCCCAATCAGTTTGAACAAATATTAGTTTGGTTTGAAATTGTCATTCTATTGTAAGAATAAATTGTTGGAATGTACTAAAGACACCAGATTTGGATTTTAAGGGAAAAATCCACTAAAAACTAGAAAAATGATCAACACATAGTAAGAAATATCGATGGTCTTCAAAAGAAGTAGCTGGGGCTGGTCCCCAAACATCACAAAAGAGTAAATCTAAAATATGAAAACTTTTAAAATTAGAAGATGATAGATGAAGTTTTGAAGATTTTCCAATAGAACAAGAATCACAAGGTGAATTGAAAAAATTGTTTGATAAAGGTAAACTATATCTAGAAATCATTGACTTCAACAACTGTGGATGGGGATGTCCAATTCGTTGATGCCAAGTGATGGAAGAAGCACAGGTAGCGAAGAAAGCAACTTTAGACGAGGTAGGCAGCAACTGCGAAAGGTGGAAGGAGTAAAGGCCGCCACTACTTGGACCTGTGAGGAGGGTAATGTGAGTATTCTCGTCCTTCACAGCAAAAAATAAGTGTGAAATTCAAAATAAACATTATTATCATCGCATAATTTTTTAACAGAAAGAAGGTTTTGTTTGATTTCTGGAACATGAAGAATTTGTGAGAGATAAAAAATTTTGTTAGGAGAATGAGTTTAGAGGAGCCATTATGAAGAATGGGTAAACCTTTACCGTTGCCAACATGTAAGTTGTCATGGCCATGGTATGCCTCGAAGTGATCAAAGCTCGAGAGATCAGATGCAACATGATGACTGGAGCCAGTATCAATGACCCAGGTCGAGGAGGCCCGGGATCGATAATTTGCGAAATTAGCAGATGGTTGTTGTCTTACACGTATGGTGGAGGGATCTCGATTTGGGCACTGAGACGGAACATGACCAATACCGCACCTGTTACATGTACCATACACAGTATTTTGATTAGATGCCCAACTAAATTGGTTTCGATTACCTCCTCCTTGTAGAGGATTGTTGTAGTTGCCATGCCCACGACTGTTTCCTAATCGATTTGTGTAAAAAGCTTGGGCTGATGTTGAATTAGTTGGCTGGAGCTGTAACCCTAGCTGTTGTGCAAGTTTTTGAATAGCTTGGATTGCTTCATCTTGTGATAGAGACGAACCATCAGCCATGGAACTGGGCTGTCTAGTGGTGGTTATGAACGCTTGGGCTGGTGGCACCACTGTGGAGGTCTTTGTGATCATGTAGTCATGGTCGGACAGTAGACCATGAAGTTCAGCAAAGGCTGTTGGAGATTGTCTTGCTAAAAGGGTAGATTTCAAGCCATTGTATTCTTCTAATCAGCCAGAGATAACCAACATGAAAAGGTCCTTTTATTTAACTGGTTCGCCAATATTGGCAAGAGCATTAGAATACTCTTGAGCACGGGTTAAGTAAGCAAAAGAGGACTCATCTTCTTTCATTGTGATTTTCATAAGTTGGGTTTTAAAAGTATATTCACGAGAAGAAGTATGAGGAGCATAAGCACTTTCTAAAGACAACAAAAGATCATGAGATGTATCACCTTGAACATGCTGAAAAGACGTCTCAGAGATGGTAGACAGAATAAGCATTCGAACATGCGCATCATTAGAGACGCATGTATTGTAACAAGGGTTAGTGGTTGATGTGGATGTGGTCACGGTGTCACCTTCTTTTCCTGCATGAGTGGTGGACACGATGGTGGTTGGTGGGCACTGTATGGTGCCATTAACATACCCGAACATGTTGTTTGTAACCAGAAAGGGCTGTAACATAGTTTTCCAGTAGCCATAGTTGTTTGGGGACAAAGTAAAGGCAAATTTATGAGGGTTGTGGGCTGTTTTCTCGGCAGTGGTGAATGCTGTGAGAGGCGCCATTGTATTGGCTAATGTCAAAATAAGAGGAGGATAATAGGTACTGATCGACAAGAGAAGAGAGGAAGAAAAAACAGAAACATGTGCAGGTTGATGTTGATGATTGTTGCTGTCTGGTGCGGTCGATGATATGTAGGATCGCGAGGGCTGCTGTGGCACCAATTTTAGGGTTAGGGAATAGTGGCTCTGATACCAAGTTAACCTTGGTAAACGTGAATTGTATTGTATCTCTTAGAATGTCACGATTACATAAATATTATTAATAAATATATTTACACTATGATCCCTCTAGAATATAAACATGTAATTAATGCCTAATATTTATAACATTTGTCTAATAAGAAAGGAATAGTGTTTTCATGAAAGGTTAATGGATAAAGATTATAGGAGTGTTATTTGAGATAATGTAGAAAAGTTAGCCATAATAATTGGGAGGATACATGAGAAATATGCTAGGAATATAGTTTAGTGAAAGCTTATGTGATTTGGTGGATGATATGTTTGGATAACATAAGCAATAAAAAGTTCATAAAAAGTTCGAACGTGAGAGTATGTTGGGTGTCGATAGAGTATATCGGTTGGTGTATTATTTTCTATGGCTGTGGAATGTGTGATATTGATAATGTATGTAGGACACGGGAGAGAAAATTCCAAAAACTTGGAGGAAGAGAGCATGGAGAAGATTTGTTCGATCATGTTATTTATGGTGCGACATAGGGTGAAAGTGGGTCCAGACCCGACCTGAATGGACCCGGACATATGAAAACTTAGAAACCAAAATTGAAGGTTGTAAAAATCGCTCGGCAGTCGACTGACGATAAGAGATTAATCGGACTAGGCGGGGATTAATTGGAGATTAATCGGAGACCCTAAATTATTAATAAAATTATTTAAAAAATTAATATTTCCTAAAAAATTAAGTATTTAAAAATTTAAAAATTTAAAAATTTGTAATTTTGAAAATTTTAGTATAATATTTTGTGCTATTTTTTTTTTTACAAATTTGACACATCATCATTTCATGCCAATGTCACATAGCCAAATAGTGCCATATTTGCATGTCATGTCATTGGAGACCGACACGTCAACTGGGTTAACCGGTTAAGTGGTTACTGGTTAACATTGTAAAAATTAGAAAACTCAGTGACTAATTATAATAAAAAGTAACACTATAAAAATTGAATTTCTATGAAAACATCGTGACTTTTGTACAATTTACCCTATAAATAATACTAAGTTTCACACTTACATTTATGTTTCTTACAAAATGTTGACTTAAAATTGTGATTTTAGTTATTTGGATTTAACCTAAAAGCGAACTAAATCCACCAAACTTTATTTGGTTCGGTTTTGTTTAATATTTTAGAAGCAAAAAAAATCAATCAAGCCGAACGGAACAAACCAATCGAATAACGTTCCTAAAACTTGTATTATGGATCCTTTAAAGATGTGGAACCCCTTTTACTTTATTTTATTTTTTTTTTTTAATTTAATGTTTCTTTATGTCTTGTTTCCTTTTACAGTATCTTTCCAGGATTAGTTTGTCTTCAACGAGACTTTCCTTGCAATAGGAACACAACAACACCTTGTAAGTTGCTCATTGTTTCTTTTCACTAATCACAACTAAGGCATTCTTATATTGACTACTTTCTTACCAACTTATTTTATTAAAGTTATTGCTTGAGTTATACAAAACATCAATTAGAAAGGTAAGCAACCATAACTTTCTGTTCACATTATTTCAATGATTTTTAATGGTATTTGTCGACACAAACAAATAGTTGGTTACCACTTTATCGTATTGTTTAGTAACACTAATATTTTGTAAAATAAAATAAATAGTTGTTACCAATTTTGGGACGTAACCCATTTTATCGGTGAACCCATTACTAATTAATAATCTTTATTTCTTGCTAAAGATTTCAGCTTTGCAATCAATTGTGGAGGTTCAGATATGAAGTCCATGAATGGCATACAATTCGATGCTGAAAATGCTACATCACTTGGTCCCGCTTCCCATTTTATACAAGAAGAAAAATGGGCTGTGAGCAATGGGGGAATTGTAATTGACAGAATTAATAATGACCCTTCATTCATACAAACTACATCAATCCAAGTCAACAACACAAGATACCCTGAGCTTTTCACAACTTCAAGAAAGTCTCCAGGGTCCCTTAGATACTATGGTTTAGGCCTTCAAAATGGTCCTTATACTATAACCTTATTCTTTGCTGAAACTGTCTTCAATTTAACCACCAGTGTTTGGAAGGGTCATCCCAGGCGCCTCTTTGATATTTACATCCAGGTTAGTACTACAGTGCTAAAAAAACATTTTTTTGAATACATAGAACAAAATAACTACTAATTTTGCTAAATAATCCTTCAAAACTACTACTTTTTTCCTTCTGAAATGCTATTTTTTGGTTTTTGGAAAATGCTAAGGGTGTATTTGGTTGTGGAAAAATTTTCCGAAGAAAAACGAAAAATTTAAAAACGTGTTTGGTTCATTCAGTTTTCCAAAGTTTTCTAAAAAATTGAAAACTTTTAGGGTACGTTTATTCGTGGAAAATTGAGCCGTTTTCCGGAAAAATTTTCCAAGAAAAATGAGTATTTTGAAAATGCATTTAGGTCGTCTACTTTTCTAAATTTTTCATGGAAAATGAACATTTTATGTTTTCTAAAATTTAAAGAAGTTTGAAAATTTTGAAAAACTGATAATTATTGTTTTTTACATTTTCCTAATTCCAAAATTTTTCTGAAATGTAAACACACACTCACTCCTATCTCACCCACCTCTACCTACCCCCACATTAACACCCCCAACCCACCACACCCCTACCTACCCACACCCACCCACTCCCAAGCCTACCCCCTCCACCATACATACACACCCACCCACCCACAAACGTACACACACATAAACATACAAACACACACTGTCACACCCCAAAACCGATAACGGCGGAATACGTTTTGGGGTGGAGGACGTCATGTACAGTATCATCACAATTGCATAATAGTAAAAACAAGAAACAAACAACCATTGCATTACATAGTGAGTTTAATTACAAGTGTGTTTTGTAATGTTTAACAAGCACCAAAAGTATTACAAAAATAAGAGATGAATCTTGTATGCTCCACCTTCTCCAAAATGCCGCACCTGTACCTGTCTATCTTTGACCTAAGGATACAAGTTGTTTTGAAAACGAATATCAACATAAAGCTGGTGAGTTCATAAGAGTTTAGTGTGAGTTTTTATATAAACAACATTTGAACTGATAGTATGAAAAGCTGCAATTTTTACACTCATAAGTAGTAGAAAATCCTATATTTTCCAGAAATACATTGTAAGTGAAAACCTATAAGAAACATGTCATTTTCATCTTTGAAAACCATTTATTGTAAAAGTATAATGGTGAATTTCCAATAAGTAATGCAATACGGTAGATTATGTCTGAAGTCAATAATAGTGGTGCAAACTTTCTTTAGTGTTAAATACTTGTTTACTTCGGGATATTAACTTAGCCTTTAGTTAGTGTTTTAGTGTGGTTATAGTGTATTCTTTGTATGTTACCAATAGTGTGTATAATAGCAGACCCCATGACCTTCCCGGTCATGCACAGTGTAGTGAAGTATCGGCATCCCTGGGCCTGCACGGCTCGGACTGAAGTTAACAGTCAGGATTTATTAGTGTCTGCCCCGTATAGATCTATACACGTAGCGTCGTTTTCCTGGCGGAAAACTCTGGGCGTAGTGCGTAGCGAATAGAGTATCTCATAGTGAGTTAGTGTGTTATCTTCGGATTAGTACTTTCTCTTGTGTTATAGTGTAGTAGTCTTTTGTATAACTCGTAGTGTGATCTCTTACTAGTGTATAGTCTCGTAATAGTGGGTATTATAGTGTGTAGAGTAGTAGTTATAGCGAGTAGCAGTGGCCTTAACTATACCTATTATAGTTAACTTAGTGTGTATGGTTCTTGTCAATTTAGTGGTTTAAGCATCAGATGAAATGAAAATACTCGTATCTAACACTAATATACATGATATATAAGTAAGAAATCAACGACATTCGGACAGATAACAACTACCCTAAGCCCACAATCAAACAAGAACAGGAAATAAGGCGAGCTATCGGTCCTAAGTCCTTCAAGTCTTACTTATATAAATATATTAGTGTGGTTACATTTTATAAGGACTTTATTTAATAAACATCTTGTCAGAAAGGAACATTTAGAAAATAGTTTATTAATCCAAAATAGTTTTGAAAACGAAAATCCTTTTATAAAACATAGTGGTAAATCACATGTGATTTGAACTACGGATAGTGAATCACATGTGATTAATTTCCATGAACATGTATAATTGACTTGTATTCCCCCCCTAAAACATATAAAACATTTGAAAGGTTCATTAAAGGGGTATGAACTCACCTGAAACCGAGTAATTCGGGTAAATCGGGTGAAAGTGTCGGTTGAGTGTTTGGTGTCAATTAAGGACTTGTACACCCTTTAAGACCCTATTAACATGTAGGATAAGTGTTTTGAAAGTAATTAGTGACTTATATTCTATTTAAAGCATTTAAACATTCATGCTTGATTATAGGCTTAATGGTTGAGTACTAGAAGGTCAATGAGTTGTAGGGAAGGAGTGTGTGACCTCACATTGGAGTTTACTCTCCTAAAACCCACCCTAAGTGAGTTTACGGTTGGGAGGCCTTGTCCCCCATGAGTTTACGGCCGTAAACTCATGGGAGGGGTATTTTTGAATGCTATCTAGTTTCATATGCAAGAGGTGGGGGTTCTAAGGTATTTTACAAGGCCAAAGGGGGTAACAAGGGGCTCATGAGTTCACTCCCTTGGAGTTTACGGCCCAAAGGCCACTCCTTGGGAGTTTACGGCCGTAAGCCTCATGGCTTGGCCGTGAACTCTTGTTTACTCCCCATTTCATGATGTTAAGGCCCTTATTCCACTTCTAATGATTTCTAGTGAAGGTATAAAGGTGTTTAGGGGCTTAAACCATCATTTTGGCTAAGTTTGGGGGAGTTTACGGTCCTAGCTTATGCTTGGGCCGTAAACTCCATTTTGTCCCTCAAAATGAGTTGTTAAATGGTCCTAAGCATTTCCAAGAATTATAACTAAAATTCTAGAATGCCTTGGGTGAGTTTTTGGGGCTTTTTGACATGGAAATTGGGTGTTTACGGCCTAAGCACAAGCTTGGGCCGTAAACTCCCTTTTAGGCTTTAAAATCTTAAGTTTTCATGTCCAAACTCATCTAGGTATATCATTTAATTAGTATACAAGCTTATAGGAAGTAAAAACGGGACATTTGTCAAGTTTTGGGGTGTTTACGGCCTAAGGGGCTTCTTAGGCCGTAAACTCCATGATTTCCACTAAATCCTATGATTTTTGTGTCCTAAATACAATGAAGTACGTTTAGAACAAGCTAGAGAAGAAACCCTTACGTTTGGAAGCCGGAATTCGCGGTTTTGGTGTCGGGTTCGGGTCTAGAGAAAGTAGTGAGAGAGAGAGTATGTTTGGGGTGGTAAAAGGGTGTAGTGTGACATCCAATTTCTTTAAATATGCCTCGGGTATTGCACCCGGTACACGGCTACCCGATGCTAAAGTTTAACAGGGTTAATACTTTTTACTTGGGTGAAGTGATTAAAAGTAATATAACTTTGTTTGGTTAAACGGGGTTAACACTTACAATTATATTTACTTATACTAATATGATAATGTCAAGGAGATATAATTAAATAGATATTTATCTATTGACGACTCCAAGTATTACGGAAATATATATATAACGCCGAATTCCGTTAGTGAAACGGGATTACGTAACAGAAATAACTTTGGGTTGTCACACACACCCACACCCATCCCCACCCACACCCATGCAAACACACATACATCCCCACAAACACACACCCATCTCCACCCTACCCTGACACATACACACACCCACCCCCACAAACAAACACATGCACACCCACAAGCACATACCCATCCCCACCCCCAAAACACACATACATACAACCACCCCCACAAACAAACACACACCCACACACAAATACACACATACACCCCCACCCCCACCCCCACCCCCACCCATAAACACATACCCACCCCCACCTCCACCCTCATAAAAACTGTTTTTCCGTAACTAAACACAACCTTAGTTTTCCAAATTGTATGTAAATTAGAAAAATGATTTTTTTAGAGTTTAACAAAGTTTTCCAAATCTCTAAAATGGAAAATGAAAACTCCACGGGTTCCAACCAAACGCGTTTTCTAAAATTTTCATTGAAAACTGAAAATGAAAACTCAACTTTATTTTCTGAAAACATTTTTTTAGAAAATAAAAAACAATTTTCCATAACCAAACACACCCTAAGTGATGTGGTTTTACAAAAAAAAATATCACCATTTCATTAAAAAGGAATTGTTTTCTGCTAGATTTTATTGTTAATGTATCTCACATTGGTGCGGTACGGTCCTTTATATCTCTATATAATATGTTGAAATCCTCCTCTCTCCACAATGGTTGCTCTTTTGGATAGACAATCTTAAACTCTACATATATTTAATATTCATAAGCATGGTAAATGAAAGAAATACAAAAAACAAGAAACCAGATCTATATGGCTTAAAATCTAGTTTCACCTTCTAACTAGATCTATTTATAAATTGAAGTTAGAAAGTCTAGACATATTTTGAATTTGTAAAATAATATAGCTTTTAATAAGGAAACAAGTGGCCTTAAATCTTACTAGGGTAGCATTTGCACAGAATTTTGGTTGAATCATTTGCTTCAAATCTTGTGATAATCTGTGAATTACCATTGCCAAAATGCGAAGGAGACATTTGGTTTGCAAAATGTAATTTTAGAAGGAATGAAATTTGTGTAAGGAATTGCAATATATCATGAGTTTGGTTTTCAGGAAATAAAATGGAGCTCAACCATAAACATTGACTAATTTTTAAATTTTCACTTAGAATATATTTTTTTAATCCTTTCTAATAAATGAAAGTTTTTTTTGCCACTTGTCACGCTCTCATTCAATTTGCCAAATGTCATTTTGTGGTTATTTTGAATTAAATTTTTTCCACATGTCATTTTAAGAGTTTTTCTATTTTATTAAATTTCACATAATATTTTAATGTAATAATTGCAATAAATGTAGTAATAAATGGATATTAATTTCATTAATAAACTTAACCTTTAAATTTCAAAATTCCCAAAATTAAAGCCCATTAGTATCTTTTCTTTATTTAAATTATATGTTTAAATTTAAAATATAAAAAACATTTCCTTTACAATAAATCATTGTTTTTCTTATTTTCTTATAAATTCAAAGTTCTCAAATATTTTGACATTTATATCTAATTTTTTTTAAATTAACCCATATAATACATGAGTCTAACAACTAGCTAGTGTTATTATATTTGAATATATAAAACGAGGGTATCCAACACAATTAAATTCCGTCCAAATATCAAACAAACACAAGATGGAATGGAATCACAAGTTCCAATTCCTTTTGATTCCCCAGAATCCACAATTAAACCCAAGTACATTCTAATTTTCTTCTTTCTTGTTCTCAAGGGAAATCGCCGACAAAAGGACTTTGATATATCAAAAGAAGCAGGAGGCACTGGAAGAGCTCTAGAAAAGAATTATGATGTTTCAGTGACACAAAATCATATTGAAATCCATCTTTTTTGGGCTGGAAAAGGAACTTGCTGTATACCTGAAGAGGGAGATTATGGTCCGATAATTTCTGCCATCAGAGTTACTCCTGGTAAAAATCATGGAATGCATACATATTCTTTTATTTCATGTCAATTCTAATGATTTCTGATTTTTTTTTTTTTTTTTTTTTTTTAAATCAGGTTTCAAAGTGAAGGGTAAATCAAATAAAACTGGAATGATAATTGGTATCATAGCTGGCGTGGGATCTTTATGCCTTGTTTTCTTAGTTTTTGGTTTATTATACTTGAAAAAGAGAAGGTCAAAAGATAGGGAAGAAGAAGGTAACCATTATATTGATTATTACTTAAAAGCAATTGAAGAGGGAATGAAATCGATGATCAGCCATGAAAATTAAATTCCTATTTGGTTGTCATATAGGAATGGAACATAGCATTCCGGACGGAATGTGATTCCTTCTCGTGGTTGACTTCCATTATGTATAGGAGGGGTGCTTTCTTTATTTATTTAGGGGGTGTTTGGATAAATTAGCTTAAACAATTTTTGCAAAAGTGTTTGTGGTGGGAATAAGCAGTAAACAATAAGCACCCTCTTTTTTTCGCTATCCAAACACCCTCTTATTAGTGGAATGAAATGTTATATATATATATATATATATATATATATATATATATATATATATATATATATATATATATATATATATATATATATATATATATATATATATATATATATATATATGTTTTATTTTATATAATCCTCGATAACAATCATATACTTTTTTTCCCAAAAAACTTCAGTTATATTGTTATTTGTTATTTTCTAATAATAACTATAAATATCTTCTAATAATAACTATAAATAACTTATATAAGCTTTTATTTTTGCAAACAGTTTTTTGAAGTGATAAACAAAACCTTTATTATTATTATTATTATTATTATTATTATTATTATTATTATATCTTGTCTGAAATAAGTTTTTAATGCAGTTTATTTAGTTATATATCATATTTGATTAAAATTCATTTTTATGAAATATCATTTTTTTTAATTTATCAATTTAATTTCATTAAGTAACATAACAAAAAACATGCTTGAACGACTCACCACGTTCCTTCAAACCAACGAGACATGATAATGAAATGTATTGATCCATTCTATTCCATCGTTCGCACAAACATACCCATTCTATGCAATCAATTATATATTCTAGTCATTTTATCTTTACTTTTTTATTAATTTTTGCTAGATATTTTTGGAATGGGGCCCAAAATAAATACTTACACCTATGCGGAACTGAGAACTGCAACTGCAGATTTCAGTCGTTCAAATAAGCTTGGTGAGGGCGGTTTTGGACCTGTTTACAAGGTTTGATCCACACCATAATTTCTATTAAGTTTTGTCAATAACTGCTAGTAAATTTTTTGTTAAAAAAGATAATGAGGTTTATTATTATTATTATTATTATTATTATTATTATGTCACAGGGGATATTAAATGATGGAAATATAGTAGCTGTGAAGCAACTCTCAGTAGCATCCCACCATGGAAGGAGTCAGTTTATAACTGAAGTTTCAACCATTTCATCTGTCCAACACTGTAATCTTGTGAGGTTACATGGTTCTTGTATTGAAGGAGCTAGAAGACTTCTTGTTTATGAGTACCTTGAGAATAAAAGCCTTGATCAAGCACTCTTTGGTATGGAAAAATCTTTATATGCCTTTTAGTATCTTTTACTGATAATATCTCACATTCTTTGAACAAAAAAAAAAAAAAATGAAAAATTTGCAACTGATCCCGTGTGTTAGTACATGTTCTTTTTTGATGAAATGGAGTTAATATGGACACAACTGATTCCGGTAAATGTCAACATACTTTACTCTTTCTATCAATATCAACAATTTACTTCGATCTCTTACTCATAATAGCAATGTAGTTACATTTCTTTCCTGATAATAGCAATGTGCTTTAATTTTTTTTTTACCTACAATAGCATCGTACTTACATTTCTTTATCAATATGGTCATCTTACTTTATTTGTAACATATTTCTATTATTTGTAAAGAAATGTAACTTCATTATCGTTATGAGTAAGTAATTGCAAATATGTTGATATTATGTAAGAAAATGTAAGCATGTTGTTATTATAGGTTACATATTGCTATTTTTGGTAAAAGAATGCAAATACATAGCTATTAAGAAAAGAAATATAAGTACATTGTATTACGGGTACAAATTTAGTACATGTTCTATATTGTTCAAAAGAAGTAAAATATGTTGCTAGTTCTTGCAATTTCCCCTCTTTAAGGCTTAACCATGCATAGCGGCTTAAATGAGTTAAGTTAGAGAAATGTTGGTTTATCCATTCAAATGTTTCTTTTTACATCAAATGAAGGGTAAAATGATCATTTACTCACATCACTTTACCAATTTGGAGAAATGTAGGTTTAGCCATTTGTTATTTAGCATCACTTCTAAAAAGAAGGTGTTAGGGTTGAATAACTTCAACAAACAATTTATCTATGATGTATAGATAACTAGTTCATTTAGTTCAAAAAAGAAAGTTTTTTTTATATAGAACACCGACTCCGAACAAACATCATTTATCCAAACAACACTTATGGCTTGTTTTCTTTTTTCCGCATGCATATTATATGATGTATAGATAACTTATTTATGCATCCAAGAAATCCTTAATGAAAAAAGATTGCTTTTTTTCTTTTTCACTGAACGAACTATCTAAATGAGAGTGAATACCAATTTACCATCTTATGTATATATATTACATTTTAAAATACTTAAATAAAAACATTTGATATAAATACCAATACAATTAGATATCAAAATCTAAATCTTACCATCTTGATATCTTATAGGGAAAACCGATGTCCGCCTTGATTGGCCAACACGTTTTAATATATGTTTAGGAACAGCTAAAGGATTGGCTTATCTTCATGAAGAATCAAGGCCAAGAATTGTGCATCGCGATGTGAAAGCAAGTAATATCTTACTTGATGCCGATTTATCCCCCAAAATTTCTGATTTTGGATTAGCAAAACTATACGATGATAAAAAAACCCACATCAGTACCCGGGTCGCAGGAACTATGTGAGTTCTTTTTTAAGCACATTTTAGTATTTTTATTTAATGACGCCCTAATTGTTTTTATTTCTTTATTCTACCTAGTGGCTATCTTGCACCGGAGTATGCAATGCGTGGGCATTTAACATCAAAGGCTGATGTTTTTGGGTTTGGAGTTGTTTGTCTTGAGATTGTTAGTGGGAGGCCGAATTATAAGGAGAAACTGGATCCCGAACAGAAATATCTTCTACAATGGGTAAGATGAAAATAAATTGTTTAGCTAGTGTTTGGTAAGATGGAATCGAGGAAGGAATGGAATTGTTCATTCGATAAGATGAAAATGAAAAAAACTTGTTTGTTTTGCAAGAAACCATAAGGAATGTGATTCCTTCCATTTTGTTAATTAGGAGATGTTTTTTTGTTGATTTTACATATTTTTATGGTTTACGCAAATTTTCATTCTATTCATAGCGAAACATAAAGAAGACCCCTTGGCTAATTAGATAAATGTAAAGAAACAAATTCATTGTGTATTGGTCCATTCCATTCTAATGAAATGAACTATTCAATTATTATCAACAAGTCCATTCCTTACATAATAACCAAATGACTTATAATGTTTTCAGGCATGGATGCTATACGAAAACAACCAAACTCTAGACCTCATAGACCCATCTTTGACATCATTTGATGAGCAAGAAGCTATTCGTATGATAGGAATCGCCCTCATGTGTGTTCAAGCATCACCATCATTAAGACCTGCAATGTCACGTGTAATCTCAATGCTTTCAGGGGATATTATCATCAGTCCAGTCACAACAAAACCAAGTTATTTAACCGATTGGGATTTCAATGACATCACCGACACTTTTTATGATGAAGAACAAATTTCGTCTGAAACTGCAACCATAGCAACAAATACAACTACATCAATGGGTCTTGAGTCGAATCCATCACCTATAATGTCGGAGATATTGAACAATGGGAGTTGTAAGAGATGAAACGCGACATAATCTTCAGATAATGGTAACTTGTACATTCATTCTATATTTTCGTCAATGTACGTTATTTTTAAATTTTTTTTATTAGTAAGGATGCATGTTTTTTTTAACCTTGTAACGTATTCAAGTGTTGTAATTAGTAGAGTGAGGTGAAGAAGCAAGTATTCAATGATTATGGGAACATAAGATTAGAACACGGATCAGTGAGGGGGTTAAAGGTCGGATGGGTAGTGTGGGTAGAGGTGAAGGAGTGATTAAAAGATCAAATGAAAATGAAAATATATAATAAACATGTATTTAGTCGTTTTGTATTAATTCATAGTAAATTAATTTTCTGTTATTTTTGATTAGCATGGTTAACGAAAAAAAAGAACTAAACTAATGGTTTTTTTAAGTCAAAAACTAATGTTTTGGTTGGGTTTCGGTTTTAGTCAAAAATTGAACTGAACCGTGCTCCACCCGAAGGTTAGATTGCAATTTTAGATATTCCTTTTACATTTCTTTATATATGCCTTAAAATTCATTTTCATGTTCTTAATTCTTTATAAATTGTAGTTATAAAATCTTATTTATGAAGTTTTATTTATTTATTTATATATTTTTGTTCTTTTTTAGAACGACATGATTTATTAAAAAAACTAACAAAAAACTGCCCAAAAACCAAACAAAATATCAAGTAACACCTAATTGAAGATTTTTAACCAACCCACTCAGATTAATTACTTTCTTAGAGTTAGCATTACACCACATAAAAGAGTTAATATCTTTCTAGACCTAGCATTACACCACATAAAAGACCGAGACAAAATTATCATAAAGACGCACCCCACTTGGCTTCGAAGAAGCAAAAAGCCGAGCATTCTTGAAGCTCCACAAATGCCACCAAGAGGAAAAGAAAACACCTTCCAAAAAAAATTTCACAACCCCCGAAGAGAATTGAATTAAGCAAGCCAATCCAAATAAGAAAAAATAGGAATCACATCTAGGTTCCACCACCGACACATTTGGATTTAGAAATCAACTGCTAAAGAGCAAGAAAAGAACACATGACTAGCATTTTCGATATAAACATCACAAAAAGAACATTGCAGTGAGGGAACATCCACACCCTGACAATCTAGGTGTGTCACGCTAACACATTAACCTTAATAGAAATCAACCTACACCATTCTGTAGGAGTCGGAGACAATGCAGTCAACAAAAGCTTCTCATTAATCAGAATGAGCCATAGTTACAGAAAACTCCCCATAACCAACTAACGACCAACATGACCTATAAGAAGTAGTACCGGCAGCAGAAGAAAGATTTACTGAAGCAAGCATATCCACAAAACCAACCCTTTGAAGGGTTTAATCTACCCTTCCCCTCGGAACCCTATGAAAAGACTCTAACAAGGAAGCATGAACCATCTTATCATTAACAATAATTTGCTTATTGTTTTCCAAATTAAAACATCTAGGAAATTGACTTTTTAAAGAGGAACCTCCTAATCAAGAATCATCCTAGAAAGAGGTTAAGGAACCATCCGTAACACTCTTATTACGATATCGTAAAAGATCGGCCCTTTTGTTACGTAACTGATAAACCGCCTTCAAAATGTTAACCCAAATAGAACTTCTACCAAGAGGCACTTGACTCCCAATATACACATTTTCCCCGTGAATGAACTTAGCAACTCTAGCCCAATGACTATGAGAATATGTAACATCCCCGAAAACTCGACAAATTTAAAACTTTCAAAAACAACCCTTTTACTAATAGAAATGTTACAAAACCATTGTTTTTAAAACATTATTTAAAATCAGAGTCTCCCAAGATCCAATCGGTTGTAAAACCAAGGATGTGTACGATCACACATTTGCCTTGCCACAGTCTACTAAAGTACTTGAAACCATAAACCAAAACTGTAAGCACAAAGCTTAGTGAGTTCCCTCTAAATACCATAACACAAATAGATAACATATACAAACTAGCATGCTCAAATACTCATGCTTGGCCTAATCAGCCCCGGGCTTGAATAACAGGCATGTCTATGATGGGCACAGTCATACTCGGGATGGATTACCCTCGCATCATAAGCAGTTTGGTCCAATCAACCATCTGGTTGGAATACCAAACATATCGGGTCCAATCAACCAGTGGGTTGGAATATCCTAGGCCTTTTGACTGATGCACAAAGTAATCCAGTCTCACCACATACCATGCTATCATATTAGGTCCAATCAACCATCAGGTTGGAATACTCTAGGCCAATCAACCATCCGGTTGGAATGCTAATATACAACGGGTCAGTCATCATCGGGATGGAATACCCTCGGGCCAATCAACCATCAGGCTGGAATGCCACCAATCCGTTGGCTCATGTATATAGCAGTAAAACCTCAACCACCAACTAACATATAACCAATCAACAAACAATCAGATAGATCTTACAGATCACTAAGCATAACATCATCCTATATACCAGGATACAGATCTAACAGATCACTACAACATACCAACATACGATAGACCAGGATAACAATCCAATATGACAGATTTGGTGCCTTCGACCCGATAGTATAGTACGGAAAACTCACATCTCGATCTGGTCCATAGCTGATGAGGTCCCGACTCTGAATCTCAGCTCCTACCAACACCTATCGATCCAAGTGATCAATCACAACCAAAATCCCCAAAATACCCTTGAGGTTAAACTTGGTTAAAGTTCATAAGTCAACCGAGTCAAGCTAGCCGAGTCAACCCAACCGAGTCAACTCAACCAAGTCCACTCAAGGTGCATACGTGGGGCGTACTCCGGAGGTATACTGGGCATTTGCAGCTTCGCAGGTTAACCACCATCGAGGTGGTTGACCTCGTACGCAGGGCATACTCCGATTATGCGGGGCGTACCCTCGCAAGCCTAAAATCCATTTTTAAGAGCTTAATGGTTTAAGCTCTTATGTCCAAACTTCAGATCCATGGCCAAAATACTTTTAGGAGTCATAAAGTCTCCAACTTTATGACCTAGCATGTCCAATAAGTGCTTAACATAAGGTCTTATTCCATTAAGACATTCTACAATATGCATGAAGCAAAACTAACCACTTGGAACCCGTTTTATGACTTAAGACCCCTCCTAGGGTCTAAAAGGACAACTCAAAGTTCAAGAACATGCCATTATCACGATCTAACATTTTGGGACCCAAAAGCTCCATAAAAGAACCAACACTAGATCTATGAGATGGAGGGATAAAATAGCAAGCTTTTTACCTTTGCAAGGTTGCAAATGAAAAATAAGTCCCATATCCAAAGTGCTTCACTCTTTCAAGATGAATTTGGCTTCCTTCCTTCTTCTTCTAAGCACACAAACACACACTTTTAGGCTATAAATGGCTTCTCAAGGTGAACTAGGGTTACAACCATGAATGAGAGGGTGTAGGCTGATGAGGTGAAGGGAAATAAGGCCATAAGGATGCTTAAATACCAGCCAAACCCTAAAAATTAGGGTTTCCTTAATTGGCAAGTATGTCGAGCATACAATGATGTACGACCAACATACACCACATATGCATAGCGTGCTCTAAAGCCTCAATTTACAAAAATGCCATCAAGGCCCTTATGCATACTTTATGGAACTAAGGGACCAAAACACAATACACCCCAATATAATGATCAACAATGGAAGTACTTCAAAACCAGATGTTACAATTCTCCCCACTTGAATTAGACTTTGTCCTCGAAGTCTACTGTAGTGAATAACCGAAAGTAGTAATTCCACATATCTATCTCGGGTCACTCAGACGGTCCTTCCCCAGGACCCGATCCGAACTAAAAGTCGGCTCAATTCTGTGGCTGCCTACCTATACCATCTTTGACTTGCTAACTTTCAATACTGGAGAAGCCACCACCACCTTTACACAATTATGACATCCACTACCTCAACTGATTCTTAAGAAAGAACAATCATATCGTACCACAAATGATATGATATTCCTCACAATCCGAACCATACGAAACCTTTTCGATCCTAACTTACCTTGTTGAATCCACTGGGGATCTAGGACCCTTGACCATCCTTTGCTGTTAAACCCTCCATCTGAAAACAGGGTGGCTCTAAACACGAGCCCCAAATAGATAACCACTACAGAGAGGCACAAACAATGCCAACATATTCCACAACCTCATGGATAGAGAGAGATCGACAAAGTCGGGGCTCTTAACGCTACAACACCGAATCAATTGTATCGATATGCTTCCCGAGACCGGAACCCAATCCACGACTGACATTTACCCGCTCAATAAATCCACCCTTTTCCTGAGAGTATGATCACTACCAACCATACAAGAAAAGAACCCAACCACATAATCATGAATTTCCCACTAAACCCCAAATCCATAAGATGGTCCAAGAGCCTTTAATTAACTAGTGACTCCCTGACACGCCATTCCAACCATTGCTCCTACGAGCAAAGATGAGAACTCCAAGAATTCCACATTTACCTCCGATTCTTAACAATTCGGATGTACCCCTAACTAGAAACACACACCCGAGGCAATAACCAATTCCCAACCTTGACGATCAACCCTTAAAAACAACTTGCGAACAAACAGGAGTTATAATGCAACCACTCCCCATATACTTTTTGATATATGACTCATAATCCCAACAACCTTTAACTGTCCCCTTTATCCAAACTCGCTGATTGTGAGCCTCTCGACATCCATCAATGCACCCATACCGAAAGTACCATAATCAGAAGAAATCAACAATCATGATCACTGGGCCCGCAACCTATGCCTGGAATGCTCCCTATATTAAGCCGATTGTCAACATTACATCTTTTTCATGTAACTCGCGATCCACACCATGGGCCAACATAATCTCAATCTATTTCCACCACCTTGTAGGGACCTAAACAACGTCCCTCCCAATGCTAATCGCATAAAAAAGCCGTAACTATACCATGCCCAATTCCTTTCACAATACTAGCTGCTACCAATACAGAGCCCGACGAAATCATGGTCGCCTACGACCCGAGAATAGGACAACGATTGCACCCTTGATTGAATTCAAAGGCTATCTCCCAAAAGAACCATACACATAATTAAACCAAGCCCCAATGCTATCTTGTCCAACCTACATACACACAACGAATTGCTACAATGCACATCCTTAGGGAACCCATGAGCTCATCCATAAGAGCAGAAATACCAAAATTCTATGGAAAGACATGCCTCAAACGTTAACAAAAGACATCCTCATGATCGATCGAAACGAAAATCCATACCTAATTGAGACTGAATAGGTTCCACCAATAAGCAACCAACTTAAGAAGACTTTTAAAGTGATCCTGAATGCCACCCAACCCAGCCTGCTATGAACCAAAATTCCACACCACCATTGAGGGTAAGCATACCCAAAGACTAAAGGAACATAAAACATACTAACTTGATGATAAGCTGACACATCCATTGAAATTCCACTGACACAACTTGAAACTTTCATAGAACCTTTGCTGAAAGACGAACGATGCAACCAATAATCGAGGACACACTGCCATTACATCTAATTAACTAAATCCTGAACCGAGTCCCACATACTCGCACCATAGATCTCTAAAACTATTCCTCAATCCCACGAATTCGAACAGATCGATGATCCTTCAGGCATAATACCCAGTTCTCCTGCACTTAGGGTATGATCTACCACCCACCGGTGTTGAAACCAAATGATAATTTAAACCGGTTGAACCAGGTATAACCCTTCCTAACCCAAGAACGTATAACACACGCATGATGAACTTCCAAGTAAGGATCAAACCAATCATAAGAGAATCCTGAAATTTAGATGAAGACCTCTGAAATTTTCCAATCATGACCACTTTAACATTAAGGATTTCACACCAAGGCATAAGCAAATACCAACTTGCAATCCAAAACATACTCTCCTTGCCTACAATCCCAACCGACGATCTGATACCTGACCTGCTATAACCTCAGAACACAAACCCTTAATCATATCACAAGTCATCCATAACACATCAATCCACCCACACACTCCTGCACTGGCATACTATCGCCAAACCCTGCGACCAACAGACCCCAAGCTAGGCTTACATCCCAACTTTGAAGGTCACAAGCCTGCTCACTCCTTCCCTGAATTCAGAAAACTTGAAGGGCAAAATCGCCACCATATATAGCGACATACCAAACCATCAATGAACCATTATACTCCTAACTACAATTTCCAATTTGATTACAACGGTCATTCCATACATGAGTCCCGTGACTCGAATACACATCCTCGAGCCAACACCCTCGAGACCTCGAAACCAACAAGATCATCTAGGTCTGCACCAATCACCCAAATCGATTTCGCCATTGGGGCCCCAAAACCATTACCAGACCCGACTTTATCCTCGAGAAACCATAACCAAGATAGACAGATACAGAGCTATTGCCACGAATCATGGTATCCAACCATGCTGTTTTCTTTCGACCATTCCTTAGAATCCCCAAAACTTTCATTGATTCGAGTATGGATCACGTGCTTCTAGTAGTACGGGCTCAATACTACCTTCCATACATATCCATACTTTCCTCAAGGATCCTCTCGAGTCCTCCAACACCTACCCATAATAATACTTCTCAATACCCGCTCAACAACGAAACAATCACACTAAAATACTTCCTAGGCTCTCCTAGGATTTCCCTACCTCCCCTGCCATCAGTTGCTGAAGAAGTCCAATCAATGTCAGCCATCCACTTCATGAATACAATTATGTGGAACAAAACTTAAATAATCTTTCGACTAAAGGACCTAACCCTACAATGTTTAGAATCAAACGAGAGTTGCGCAATAGGGCCGAATCCTTCACTGTAAGATTATTTAATCTTTATAGCATGTAACTTAGTGTAATCATTTGATAGTCTTCTCACATCAATGTGAGTCTGTGACATCCTGGAATTAGGGCAAAAATTATAGCCGGCCAATTCAACGTGAATCTCGTGATAATTTGACTTATTGAGTTTTAGTCAATCTAAAGTAAAATAAATAATTTTATTTCAATTATTATATGATTTCAGATGATACCTTACCTCCAAATGTGTAAATTGTAAATCAAATCAAACCCCTTAAACGTCAACACTAATTAATACGTCTAAAAAAACTGAAATTTTGTATTAAGCAGTTGTGAGCCATACAAACACTCTAGTCTCGTAGTATGTGTTTCTTTGATTCCGAAAATATAAAGAACGTCCAAAACGTAGTTCGTATGCAAAAGATACAACCATTTTAAGAATCAAAAACCAGTATAATACTGATTTCTTAAAAATTGTCAAAACTATCAAAACTGTTTTTATTTATTGAAGGACTTGCACACCTCAAATGGAATTTACAAAAGCATTTTGGACTTAGGCTAAAGCCTAAATGTAATTTCATATTTGACATATTTTAATAAAAATATTTATAAAAGTCAAAAATCAGACGTTTTCAAGTTAATTAAACGCGAAACTTTAAATGTCATTTCACAAAGATTAGTATAACAGAATTCAATTCCATCTGCATTTTTGGAATCACCATGACCTGAACATTAAGCAAACACTTTTAGAAAATTTATATTAATCATATATCATTTTTCTAAATCCCAATTGCTACATATATGACAATTTGGACATTTATATTATAAATCTTCAATTCCTTATATATCTCATAAACATACGTTGTATATGTGTCAATTTTTAATCTGACAAACCAAGATTTAACAAATTAATAAATTTTACATTTCTAACATATGGATTTCAATTTATATATAAATTACACAAATTTATATACCAAACTCATAACAAATGAAAATAAATTATATTTATCAAGAATGGTTTGTAAGAGTCTTAAACATACATATATGTGTATACAAGAGGAAAAATAATACATACTTAATCAAACAAATACATAAATAATTAAATCAATATTGGCTCTCAACATATCCTTGAGGTTCTGAATAGTCCTCTCACTCTAGCCATCAGTTTACAGATGGTATGCTGTAGTGAAATGCAGCCTGGTACCTAAATCATCATGGAAGCTCTTCCAAAACATAGATGTAAACCAGATGTCTCGATCTAATACTATAGAATTAGGCGCCCGATGATGAGCTACAACCTCTCGAATATAAATGTTAGTCAATTTATCGGTCGATGAGCTCTCCTGAATAGTAAGGAAATGGACACTCTTAACGATCCACAATAACCCAAATAACATCAAGTCCTTTGGTCATCCTCGGTAACTTGGTGATAAAGTCCATGGTGATCTGCTCCCATTTCCACACATGGTCCTCTAAAGGCTTTAACTTACCATGTGGTCTCTTATGCTCGACCTTGATCTTCCGATAGGTTAAGAACCTCTCAAAAAACTATGCTATCTAATTCTTCATGTAAGGCCACCAACAATTGAATCTCAAGTCTTGATACATTGTTTTTGGATCTACGATGAATCGAGAAACTAGACTTATTCACATACTCTAGCAATGTCTGGTGGCTCCCCTTCAAAACTGGAACACAAACACGCATAAACCGGGACAATATTTCCCGATTGTCGGTGATGAATCTATCAATCCGAACCCTGATCTTCTCTTTCTTTCACTTTTACCTCTTTAATCCCTCATCCTATGCCTCTATGATCATATCCAAAAGTGGTTACATGATGGTCATCCTCAAACACTGGTCTCGAATGGGAGTACCATCCGTATTTCGGCTCAAAGCATCGGCCACCACATTGGCCTTCCCTGGGTGATATAAGATCTCACTTTCGTAATCCTTAACCACATCAAGCCACCCGCACTACCCTATATCCAGATTTGGCTGATCTATAAAGTACCTCAAACTCTTGTGATATGTATAGATAGTAGAATGGACCCTATATAGATAATGGCGCCAAATATTGATAGGGGAATACCAATACCCTAATTGAAAATTTTGAGTAGGATAATTCTTGTCATGAGGCTTTATCTGGCTCGAGGAGTAAGCAATCACATGACCCCTCTGCATCAAAATGGTACCCATTCCTGAAATAGATGCATTACAATATACCACAAAGTCATCAAATCCATCAGGGTAGAACCAATGTCTCACACAGCCTCTGTCGCAGGGTCTCAAAAGCTACATGGTGCTTAGGCCACCAACGAAAAGTGACGTCCTTCCTAGTCAACCTGGTAAGAGGAATTGCAATCTTGGAGAAATCCCAAATAAATCTCATGTATTACACAACCAATCCAAGGAAACTCCATATCTGAGATGGAGATCTCAGAACCTCCCACTAAATCACTGCTTCAATTTTGGCCGGATCAACCAAAATATTGTTTTGGTTGACGAGATGCCCCAGAAACTGAACCTCACGCAACCAAAACTCACACTTGGAGAACTTGGCGTACAACCTCTCTACTCGTAGAACTCCTAGAATCTCACAGATGTGCCCCTCATGTTGTTCCTTGGTATTAGAGTAGACAAAGATATTATCAATAAAAGTGATCACCGATCGATCCAACATCGATATGCACACCCGGTTCATGACATCTATGAGCACCGGTGGTGCGTTGTTGAGCCCAAAAGACATCACCATAAACTCTTAATGACCATAACAAGTACATAAAGCCATCTTTTGAATGCCATCCTCCTTAACCCTCATATGATGGTAGCTTGACCTCAAATCGATCTTGGAGAACCAAGATGCTCCCTGCAACTGGTAAAAAATGTCATCAATCCTCGGCAGTATGTAACAATTTTTCACCATCAACTTGTTCAACTCCCAGTAATCAATGCATATCTGGTGTGAACCATCATTTTTCTTAACAAAAATGATCGGTGCTCCCCATGGCGAGTTGCGAGGTCGAATAAATTTTTTGTTCAACAACTACTAGACTTACGAGGACAATTCATGCATCTCAGGTGGAGCAAGGTGATATAGTGCCTTGACAATCGAGGCAGGATTAGGGATCTGGTCGATCCTAAACTCCACATGCCTCTCAGGAGACATCAAGAAATTCTCTCACCATAGGGACATCGGAAACTAAATTTTTATCCTTAACTCGAGTGTCAACCACATATGCAAGGTAACTCGAACATCCATGCTGAAGATACTGCCTAGCCCTGGTGGCTGAACAAAATGCTGAACCAACTCTAGTGCTTTCCTTACAGATAGTCACCTCATTCACTTGGGGTACGAACTACCAGTAACTGACGCTCACAGTTGATCAATGCTCAAAACCAGGTCAACCAATCCATACCCATGATCACACATACATCTCTTAGTGGAATATGAATAAGGTCTATCAGAAATCCCACACAAAAAATCTCCAGCACACAGTCATGGTAAACATCCAAGGTTGAAATCGTGCGGTCATCGACGATGGCGACCTCTAGACGTAGATCTAATAATCCAAGGGGAACATAGAAATACCTAATAAATGAGCGCAAAACAAAAGTTCGAATCACACCCGAGTCAAACAACACTAATGCGTGTAATGAATTCACTAGGAATGTACATACATAATCATGGATATAAACATACATGAAATATAAATTGACAAAATATAAATGAATACATAACAGTAATGACGTTTGGCAATGCCTTAGCCTTTTTTTTTCTATCAACTGGAAAGCTCGTCATGGGGCCTTTGGGGCCTTAAGCTTCCCCTGGCATCCGTTAGTGATGTGCAAAGTTGTAGGACCTGAAGTCTATACTGATCTTGAGGCAAGAAATGGTCAACCAACCTTCACATGGCCTGTCTGATTACAGCGGAAGAAGATACGAAAAGACTTCAGACAATCCTTCAAAAAATGTCCCTCCTTGCTACACATATAACTGACCGACCCCGCCCGACAGGTCCCCTCATGACCCTTATCATAATTTCTACAAGTGTGGTCTCTAATCTCTTGATCTCAAATATACGGGTTTGAGCTACTTGGTCATTAGATGTGATTGTATTGGAACATGCATCTTCTCTCTCCTATGGGTCTCTGCCTTACCCTCTCTCACATGCTTCTCCAACTCAATCTCCCTCCTCCTAGCATTTGACTACAACTCTTCCAATGTATAGTACTGGGAGTTTGTCACAAAATCTTTGATATCCTTCTTGAGCATACTTAAGTACTGGGTCATCCATACTTGCTCCGAAGAAGCATACTCTAGGCAAAATAAGCATCTCTCATGGAACATCTAGTGATCTTGGTCACCGACTCTGTAGTCTGCCTAAGCGATAGGTACTCCTGAGCCAGTCGCTCTCTCTCCACCAATAGAACATACTCATCATAGAATTTCTTAGAAAATCGCTCCCAAGTAATTATGGCCCATTCCACAGGATAATAACCGGTAGTCATAAACTTCCACCAGTAATTCGCTCCTAAGCAAAGAAGGTTCAACGCAAATCGAACCTTCAGGTCCTCGTGACATGAATAGGTGTAAAAGCATCCCTCAACATCAGAAATCCATCTCATCGCAGAAATCGGGTCCTTGGTCCCATCAAACTTCGAGGGCTTCATGTTGTTGAATTCCTAATACTCATCGAATCACCCCTATGTGGCCTCGTAGCGACAATGGCTGTTGTGGCTGTGGCCTTCACAACTATAGTTACAACAACATTCGTAACCACAACAACAATGACATAGCGCTCGTCGAACAAATTGATCAACATGGTCTTAATAGACTCGAACATCTATGAGATCACCTCCCTCATTGATGCGGCCACCTCATTGGCAATGATCCTATGGATCTAATTATCATGGGTGCCTGGCCTCTCCGGATCGCTAGAGCCTGAACCTCGAGTAGTCACCACCATACTGAAACATGTGAGGAAAAATGTCAAAATCAGGCCATAGTATATACATACACAATACACACTCCTACAAGCTCCCTAGTAGTCTCAAGACTCTTCCTGAATCTCATACAGATCCTATAGTTTCAGTAGTATGGGACCATACTACCTTCCATACCTATATGTATTTGACCCATAGTTTCCTCCCGAGGGCTCAAGTCAATAAGCTACTCCATACTAAGTGCATTAGCATACACATATAAAGGCTCCAAAGATCCACATCAAACTCCTAGGTACTCATCCTAGGTTCAATCCTAACCACATTCCCACATCGCTCGAAGTATCCACTAATATCGCTAAATGCTCTGCATATACCCATCATACATAATCGTGATCCGATAGACGGTCGAATTAATGATTCCACCTGAAGTACACAACAAACAAGGAATAGTAAAGAAGGCTAAACCAGGCATTCTAAGGCTATAAAATCCTAATTATGTACAAATAAATAATATACAAATAACAATTAACAATATTAACTTCAACTCCTAGGATAGCATCATAAGCATTCCCCTAGGATACAAGGCATCACAAAATCAAGCACTATATCATGCAAATCCTGATGGGATCCATAGCTTATCAACTAGCATGCACTTCTAACAGCTTTTTTAATAGCATGTCAATTACGACATATAAGTCAAGTATGGATATTTTGGGAAATCACTTTTTGAGCTATGATTGACTGTACACATCACATATTCCACTTCCTTCCTTAAGAATTGATCTTTTCCAAAACATTTTTATAAGAATTTCTCATAGCCTTAGTTTGAGTCTTGAATCACATGAGTGTTCATCCAAATCCCTCAAACTAGGGCTCGATACCAACTTGTAATGTCCCAATTTTCACAATCAAAATTTTCATTTTTAATTTAACTAAAATTGTTTGTTTCCAGGAAAACCAAGTCAACAAAGCATAAGCATCAAAATAAAATCATCCGAAAAGTCAGAGTATGATAAAAATACGGAATCACAAAAATTGTCGCTAAGAGTGTACAGTCAAGCCTTCGCTTTCCCAAGATTATCTGAGGTACTTGATACACATTTAAATCCATAAATGTAAGATCGAAGCTTAGTGAGTTCCCTAAAATATCACATACAAAACAACATAATAAACAACTATGGGTTATTAGTAACCTTGGGAATATTAGCAGTCCTGAGGACTATGAGCAGTCATATAGGCTCTTAGCAGCCGTATGGGTTATCATCAACCCTGTGAACTATCAGTAGTCTTGGAGTTATCTGCAACTCAATAAACACACATAACAAAAATCAACAAATAAGACTTAGCTAGTATGGCATGCACCATGCTATGACATATGTATTGTAGTGAGAAGACTCACCTTGCCAACAACAGGCTAAAACAACAACTCTCTGACAGTGAAGTCAAGTACTACGACACACCTAAACACATTACATGAGTTCCCTCTCAATCTACACCTTAAATACCTAAAGTTGACCAAAGTAAAAAATGGTCTAAAATTCAACGGTCAAAGTCAACTCCAGTTAACCCCCACGTTGTGGACACCCTTCGGTCGTGCCGTAGCATCATTAGGACAAAATAGTCATATGGTTGTCCATCGCCATGTCGTGGTGGTCAATCCACCACGTCGTGAGAACAACTCTGGACGACTTAATGCCTTAAGCTCTTAACTCTTCAGGCTATACACTTGAAGTTTTAAAAGGCTTTCTTCACCACAAAGCATCATAAAAATCATTTCTTCATAAACATGCATGTCTTGAGCTCAAGTTAGATCAATATGGAGAAAAATGAGATCAAGTTCTCATGCATGAACCCAAAACTTAATAATTCTCTATACATGGGACAGTAGACCACAAAGGAACCTCAAGGACCCATAAAGTTACCAACTTTATGTTCAAACAATGAACCAATAACACCTTCTTCTTCTTCAAGAGTCTAAAATCACCTAAAAAAGCTCACAAGGTCAATAGTGGAGGTTAGGGTTTCTTCTAGGCTGAAAACGAGGTGATGAAGGCTGAGGATGTGAAAACCCTAGCCATCACTGATGGGTTTTGAGCATAACTACAAATCCAATGTGTTCATGCAACCTTAAATTAAGGATCTAGGTTTTCACTAGTTAAACATGCAAACTTGAATATAAAAGAAAAAACCCTAGGTTCTATGTATTATAATCAAAATTGACATAATAATGATTAAAAATACATACCTTGATTGTTATATTCTAATAACAATATAAAAACCTTGATTGAAACACCTTCGGTAGCAAACACCACAAGTGTCGCACCTTTAATCACTCACAAACAAACCAAGCAACCAAGGAATACTTTAGAGACAAAAGGGTAGGTCAAAATTTTGACTCTAAGTCTTTTCTAAGAGTGCATGGATGAAATGCAACCCTAATGAGGGTTTATATAGGTGTTAGGAAGGTTTTGGATTAGGCAGGTGTATCTAAGGTAACCCTAATCCCTTAACTTCCTCCCTAAGGCATCCAAGGCACCCTTAGAGCCCAAGGAAACCCTAGGAACACCCTAGAATTCGTTCCCTCCTAAAGGGAGGTTCTATAATGCTAAATGTTCAACTATTGAATATTGTAACCTTTAGTCTCTACAGTTTCAATTAATTTCTTTAATCCCAAAATAAATTCCCAACTAGTTTCTGATTAAATATTAATTAAACATTATGATTTCTAATTAATATATTATTTCCATAATACATTAATAAATCATTTTGATTTCAAATTAATTTTTAAACCAAGTAATAAATTAATAAATCATTCTTCTCTCTCTGACAGTTATCTTATTCAATTGCCAGGTTTGAAGGCAACCCAAAAGGACATTGCTACTATCAATTCAAGTACATAACAATTATAGTTATGGGCTTAGACACTTAATCCAACAGTGTACCACTTGGATAAGTCTAATAACTATATTTGCAAGTATAAATTCAAAAAAAGATCGTGTGAGTGTGCAGTATGCTTCAAATGCTTCGACATAGAATAGATTGACCCAATTCCCGTTCTTTTCTGGTGCACTTGCTTTATATCTCCGACACACAAGGAAGAACGCGGTGGCAAGGAAGGAGCCCTATCCTCTGTACGACCGATCATTCCGCTGGCATCTCGCATTCACACCCCCGTTTGAATGACACTCAGGGATGTAGTTGTAGATACGTTAGTCTTAGTGGGTCATTGGCTCCACTTGTTATCTCCTTCTACGACATGCTGTTGTTGTCACCATATTCCATATGTCACTTAGTCATCTATGCCTCCAATTCTTTTAGAAATGCTAACAAGGTTCAATGATGTCGGCGAAGGGAACCAGCTGAAAGGTTCTCAAAGGCAGGCGCATAACATAGGCTGACTCATAGGAGAAGGTTGTGCGTGTACATCCCAACTAGAGAGCTCCTTTTCATTGGCTACTCGACCTATTTGGAAAGAGCTACCAAAAGTTGTTTTCGAACTCTGACCTAGTTAGTGACTTGTCCTTAGATAAGTGATCAAATATTCCTCTGTTCTATAAAATATCGTATGAACATGAGACATGGATTATAATCATACTCTTTGTTAAAGGTTTGTTTCCCAATTTCTGATTTATGACGATTGATATCAGACTACTAATTGATCACATCAATTCAGTCCAGTCTGGCCAAGCACTTTAGATGTCATCATCAAATCATCGAGGGCCCCACATATATCGCTTTTCCCCCGTTAGGGAAAAAGGAACATATAAACTTCGACTCATATGCTTGCACTATTCACTCATCAAATCACACAAAACATTACGTTTTATAACATCATTTTACTGATGCGTTTACAAATTTATCAATGCACAACTGACTCGTAAACACAACTCATATGTCTCCTTTTCAAGAATATAAGATATTATCATCTTAAAATTACCCGTGATAAAATCCATGAAGTAATTCTCTGAGCATGAGTTAATCCAATACTTAAATCCCCATTTCAAAGCACTCATGAATACAGTAGCAAAATATTTCTATATCTAACCCCTTTGACAATCTACAGTCTGATTCATGATAATCTTAATTCACTACTTACTTCCAAAAGCATGATAGACTGTGGATGTTTTGAATAATCCAATTATTTGGGAAGTAAAACATGCGAAGTGAAACAGAATAATAACCTAATTAACTATGGTCTCAAAACTATTGAATATAAATAAAAATCCTTTATTTAATAACCATATTAATTAGACTTTATTAATTGTATAATATTTTGATTAATCAACTAAATACTTGAAATAAACATCAGTCATGCCATGTTCCAAACATGCATACTATGTCTCTCTATATGGTCCTTCCTTTGTGAACAGATCGATTGGACATAATTCCAATGATGCTCATTTCACAATTCCAAATTCTTATTAGAACAAGTAAGAATTCCAAATTCTTTTCATCACTAAATGTGTTAGAGTCTAACCTTACATGAAATATCTTTTTGTGATGACGTGGCCTGAAAGTCACAAAGACTTTGTCAGCGATGTCACAAAATACTCCATCGAAACTTTGTTACTTAAAACAATTTCATGGTAATGAAGTATCAAATTCAAGGTAACTCCTCAAACACCTTCCTTGCATTAAGGTTTCTAACTCGTATGTAGATTTTAACAACCAACTCCCATTATGGAAACATTTCCATATTCCCATATAACTATCAATTTCGAACAAGGATTATCCCGATCAGAAACATGTCAATATGGTCCTTCTAAATTTATACTTTAAATTGTCTACAAGCAACCAATCTTTAGCGAACCTCAGATTATCCTTGATAATTGTTTAACAACTCTAGTCATATCAAGTTCTGGTCATTTTCCCTCTAAATGCCATAGGCAATTGGAAAATCAGAACAAGTAAATATTATAGCATATGTAATCAATCCTATATCTGAAGCATATGGGATTTGATACATAATGTCTTACATAAAGACATGATACTTGATCAGTCTCTTCCTATAATATTTCCAAATATCAAATTTCCTATGTTGAAGCATTTCAACATGATATTCATATATGTCCAAGACTAAGTTCCATTACAATTTCAATATAAAACTCTTAGATTTGAAATGAAGTATGAGTTCCTTCTCCCGTAAGCTTATCATAGTGAAACAATTCCAAACTTTGCAACTTGCAAATTTGAAATCTTTGTTTTCTACAACTAGTATTGCCAAATTACAACACTAAGAATAACTACTATGCTTCCACTAGCACAACAACTATGCTCACTCCTGCATAACAATTATGCTCCCACTTGCTTTGACATGTACCCAGAAATCAACTGGACTTCTAGAAATCAATGCTCTTGACTTCTCACTAAAGTTCAGATTTTTGATACGTGATGCTTTGATAAGTCTTCATCTAGAATTCTCAATCTCATACACCTTTATTAGATAGCATACATGTGTGTTTAAACCCTTTCAGAACTTACAATAGTAAGTCTTGAATGTTTAAACAATCCTTTGCCATTTCTTACATTCGGAATATGAAAAGGGATTTCATAATCATATACGAGTTTGAGAACACAATTATCACAACTTCTAACCATAATGATATCAATCAGATTTAAAATCTACTAACGGAATTGTTTCCTCATAATCATTTTCATAAATTAGAGTAAAACCTTTTGTCACTTAGATTTTATGGTGTATGTGTTCCTATCCATGTGAATTTGTCAGTATCAACCTAAAATCATAAGATAAGGTTTATGACAAAACCAAAATCAAATTTGGTTTTTCCTTTCATGGACTGAACTTTCTTTATTCTTAATTTCTTTCCTTCTGGCAGCAAAAGGGCCTACCAGTGCTTCCATGTTGTTTAAGCAGATCACTTCCATTGACCAATGTACCATCACTGACCAACGTGCTCTACCTTTTGTAGTCAAATGAGACCCATAAAACTTATAAGAATTGCCAACTCAACTGGAAGGTGCATAGAAACAAGAATGTGTCAACATGATAGGTTATCAACCTCAGGTAGTGTGCCAGTGATAACTAAAAGGTTTATTCTTGACTGACTCTCGAAACTCTTCAAGATCAATACGAATCTCACCGACTTCTTGACATATAAGTTTTTCTGTTAAGGAACATTCCTTTACAAACAAATATTCAAAAGTTAGTATGGATTCTCAACAAAAAAAACATCTCATGGAATTGGTCTTAGTTTATCGTTTGTTTCAACCAAAATGAAACAACTACCAATTTCAAATGTTCTACAGTAAGAAAACATTTCTACTCCACATTTCATGAGGTGTCATAATCATACTTAGTTCGAGATGGGATTCGTAGTTACTAGAATATGACTCTAAAACTTGATTTGATACGAAGCACGACTCATCTTTTGACTAAACCATTTCAACAATATCCGATTCCTCTTCTTAGTCATACAAATGCACTAAGATGTCCTTAGAGGATCAATTGTGACATGGTTCCACAATCATGAAGATGATCATAAAAATGATACTAAAGTAATCTTATTTCCTTTCACATTGGAGAAACCTTTATCTTTCTGCCTAATAGATTCTTCATATTTTGTTCTGCCATTCTTTGAAACTTTTCAAAGAATCAGATTTACACTTAATCTTATACGTACAACCATATTTACTTAACTATCAGTAAATCATGATGAATAGACTTATCGTCCTTTGTGGTGGATCTAAATAGTCCATATCAATGTGTACTAGATCCATTAGTCCTTCACTTTGACTCACATAAACATGTGATCAACGAATTAGCCTTAATCTTGCAAAGATACAAATTCTCATACATCACACTATTCAAATTTTATGATACCGAGTTTCTATCCAACTGAAACTTGGGTGATGAGAATTCCTTTTCACTTTGTTGATTATAACATGTCCACAAATGACACAACTAAGAATCAAATCCATAACCAACAGTGTTAATAATGGAAATATAACCACTAATTTTCATAAATGTAATTACAAGGATATATAAAGTCAAAAATTCATTTTATTTATAATATGCGGAAAATATTGCCCATACAATGCAAACATATGCAAACCATGTTTCTACATATTTCCTAAGCAATCTATTAATCTATCATACCTCCTAAGCAGTAGCTTCAAATTCTGATCATCGAACCATGTGATTGAAATCCATCTCTCACATCAGAATTAGCTTACTCTTCTTAAGCTTCCTTCTTTCTCTTAGATCCTACAAAACATGAAAATATAAGAAACTATGAAAAGGAAATTAATCGATTTAGATAGTGTATGTACCTGAAGTAGAGTCATACAACTTGACTTTACTATCTCTAAGATCTTTCCGGTAGTTTGGGCAGCTTCACATCCAATGTCCCTTTAATTGGTAATAGAAGCATATGGACTCTTCAAGAATGGCACATTGGACTATCTCAAAACTGGCTTATCTCTTTACCATATAGTCAAACTATTTGACATTGGCCGATCCCTTTCCATTGAGAAAAGAAACCTTTTTTGGACTACCAATGTTGCTATTGGCCATGAAGTTTTGGGGGACAGATCCTTCAAACATGTTTGCTTGACCAGTACACTTCAACATTTCTGCTTCAGCAATTAAGGTCACGTCGTGGTCCCTCTCATAGACGTCCTTAATGAACTGACTATATGAGTCAGGAAGCGAAACTAGAACCAAGTCAATGGCCAACTCCCTTGGGAAAACGACACCTAACATCCCCAATCACATAGACTTTCCATATTGATGTTTACTAGCCAATAGGGCTTGAGTAACCTTGGAATTTTCAAGTTGAAGAATACGTAGGTTGGGGAGAATCACTGGAGAAGGTGGAAGAAGAGTTAGAGAAGCATGATTTCCAGATCCACAATTTGAACAAGTTAACATTCTTTCACCTTGATCAACTTGTGGAAGATCATCTTCACATTGAGAAGGAAAACTATTTCCAGAAGGATTAGGAAGACCATTGATGTCTGAACTTGACATCTATAAAGGGAGATAAGAATTCGGGTTAGTTGGTTTACTAAATCCTTAATTATTAACCCACAATTTTAAATTAAGCCTATGATCCATATTTTCGATTCGAATTTTGAAGAGGGATGTCGTAATCAAATTCAAATCTATTTTAGTTAGGTAAATATATACCAGTTTCAATCTAATGAAACTCCTGGATCTTTGAGATTCATTGAACAATTCAATGGCATGTTTAATCTCGATTATGCTCTCACTGTGTGACTAGGATGTCGAGGATCACAAACGAGATGTGAATAACCATGCAAATTAGCTTGGTACTCTCGATGTCATTTATCGCCCAATTAATGTGTCAGTTAACCACACATGCTCCATTAATCAATGATAATTTACGAGACACCCATAGCCAACAATATTAGTCCACATTAGTGTGCCGGTTAACCACACACGCTCCACTAACGACCAATAAGGTGCAATATACAATTTCATGGGTTAGCATCAAATTCACATTTTTCGTAAAGTAACTAAGAGTGGGATTTGTAGAAAATGGTTTAGTTACTTTATAATTCATTATACTTTTAGTGAGAGTTTAGAGTCCTATAAAACCCGTTCGGCTAACGACCCTCCATTAGTCAAAAGAGCGGTGGGTAAGAGTGGATACCTAATGGCCGCCATTTTATAGGCCGCTTCTTTAAACTCCACTTATAGACCAGCTTCATGAATGAGGCCTACTAACAGTAAGACTGACTCAACTTATATATATTGTCACACCCCCGAACCGTAAAACAAACGACGGAAACGTCCAGGGGTGGATGACGTCATGCGTAGTATCACAACAATTGCATCATAGGAATAAAAGTAAACACAACCATTACATTATAATATGAATATTTACATTTTTTTGAAAACATAGTTTGTATACATTAGTATATGACAAAAGTAAAAGACGAGACTCCAAAATGCTCCGTCTTCTCCAAAAGCTTGCGAGGGTACCTGCCTATTGTTGTCCTGAGAATACAAGCGATTTTGAAAACGTATCAGCATAAAGCTAGTGAGTTCATAAGCATGTCTTTGTAATGAAAACTAGTCACTGAATTTGTATAAATGATTGATTTTCATTATATGGAAAGTATGATTTGAATCGAAACCCTGGCTACCATAAGTATGTAAAGTATGTTCCGTTTGAAAACCCTGGCTACCACTAGTATGTAAAGTATGTTCTGTTTGAAAAACATGGCTTCCATTAGTATGTAAAGTATGTTTCGTTTGAAAACCCTGGCTACCACCAGTATGTAAAGTATGTGGTTTAGTCTGGGAAAATCCCATATTTTCCCTGGTATGTGTTTGTTGCTTTAATAGTTCTGAAATAGAAAGACATAAGTGTCACACTTATGTTATTAAAGCAATTGTTCATGAGTATATTATTATGTAAAAATGTCGTACGATTGGCGAGTTTTATGACCATACTTAAACTTGATATGACGTGAAACGGACACCGATATCCTTTATGACATTTGTCACCGGAAGACCTGCCGGTCCGACTGTAGCTAGCAACAAGGTGTGGGATAGTCAGTCCCGTATAGATCTATACACAAAAGCCACGCTTTCACTCCAGGAAATTATGGTTCATAAGGGCAGTCCTCCACTTAGTTAATGTTGTAAGCGCCCAAGGACGTGTCTCCCAATTAAGTTAATGACTTTACGAGTAATAATATATAAGCGTACTGTCCTTTCGTATGTAAATCCGATGTATGTTTTGTAGAGTAAAAATAATTGTACTAAAATAATTATTTACTGTTGTACTCTCGTAGTAATGTATGTTATAAACTAAATCTGTCATAGTTTATGTATTCAACCATGTAAGTAGTTTGCATTTGTAAAACTGGTAATGAAATCCCCAAACTATACCCTTTATAGTTTGACTGAAATGTTATGTTCGTGAATTGCTCGGAAAACTATGCAATTAAAGTTAGAAAACGTCCCTTATGCTCCGCATACTACAAAAGGGATTAAGTATCTAAATGCTTTATAAAAATCATTGATTTGTATAAAATGCATACGTTTGACTTGTTGAAAACTTTGTGTTTGGCTTGTATTCCCCCTGAAAACGTTTAAAAATCATAAAAGCATAGGGGTATGAAATCACTATTTGATGTAGGATTCGAATGTAAGATCGGTATGGATGTTGAGTGTCAACTGATGTTTCGTACACAAATGGATCCTATTTAACATATAATAGCACATATATGTATTAGATTAGGGTATTTCATGACTAAACATGATAGGAAACCACTCTAAGGACCTGGGAATACTTGAACTCAGTGTCGAAACCATATGTGATCGAATGAGGGAGGTATACGGCCACCCTAAGGGTGTGTATGGCCATGGGTGTACGACCCATGAGTGTACGACCGTACGCTCATGAAGGGATGTGTTTTTGGGGTGTTTCCAAGGTCCTAACTAGCATCCAATAAGTGTTATAGGTCCCATACTTAGTGGTATTGCAAGTTTGAGGCCAAATATGATCATCAAAGTGGGTGTACGACCCTAAGGGTGTGTGTACGGCCGTACAAAGGGGTGTGCGGTCGTACAGAGGGGTGTGCGGCCGTACACTCTCCATGCTTATGCCCAAGATGTTGATTTTGAGGTGTATTAAGGCATATACCAAGTCCAACTAGAAGATGGGGGCCAAACTCTCACTTTGGAGAGCCTTTAAGGTATGTACGGCCAACCTTATGAAGGTGTGCGGCCGTACACCTTCAAGGGGTGAAGAACAATGCTAAAACTTGAAGAATCAAGGGATTTTTCAAGTATAACTAGTTAGGGGATGGATTACTTACGTTTTTGAAGCCTTTGAAGGGTTCTTGGATGAAGATTCTAAAGAGAGAAAGTAGTAGTGTGCAGCCAAAAGAAGAGAAGAATGAAGGAAGGGGGTCTCCTCATATATATATATATATATATATATATATATATATATATATATATATATATATATATATATATATATATATATATATATATATATATATATATATATATATATATATATATATATATATATATATATATATATAGGGGTGAGTGACCCACCAACCCGAGTGTGCGGTCATGGGGTGGGTGTGCGGCGCACACTCATGTGTATGACTGTACACTCCTCCCAAGAGGGTGTATGGACCGGTTTTGCTACTTTACAACTTGATAGTTCATCCCTAAACTCAACCTTGGTTGTACACAAGCCTAAAACACTTAGACGAATCCTCAAACGGTGTTAAAAGGTGACGGAATCGAGTATAACATTGATAGAATTTATTAATTGTACAAGACAAAAGTTTCAGGTTGTCACATCATCCCCCCGTTAGAGGGAATTTCGTCCCGAAATTCAAGAATAGAGATACAAATCATGGTCTTGGAAAAAGATGGGGGGTACTTCTGTTTCATTGAATCCTCACGCTCCCAAGTGAATTCAGGTCCCCGCTTGGCACTCCAGCGAATGTTCACTATCGGGATGCGACTTTGTTTTGTTTGCTTGACCTCCCGATCCATGATTTCGATTGGTTCTTCCACAAAGTTGAGGTTCTCGTTGATTTCAATCTCATCGAGAGGGATCATAAGGGTCTCGTCAGATAAACACTTCTGAAGATTTGAGATGTGGAAGACTGGATGGATTTTGCTAAGCTCGTGAGGTAAACGAAGTTTGTATGCTACGAGAATGATCCCAGAAAGGATCTAGAATGGTCCTATGTACCTTGGATTTAGCTTTCCATGCTTTCCAAAGGATGTCATGCCCTTCTAGGGCGAGACCTTCAGCAGAACACGGTCTCAAACCTGGAACTCCAAGGGTTTTCATCGTTTATCGGCGTAGTTCCTTTGTTTGTATCGTGAGGCTTTCAGTCGTTCCCGGATTTGTATAATCTTTTCTGTGGTTTCATGGATGATCTCTGGGCCTATGAGAGTGATGTCGGGGACTTGTACCTTGACTAGCTGCTTATCGCCCACCTCAGCCCAACACATAGGGGATCTGCACTTACATCCATACAAGGCTTCGAAAGGCGCAACCTTGATGCTGGTATGATAACTGTTGTAGTAGGAGAACTCAACCAAGGGCAAATGGGTGTCCCACGACTTACCGAAGTCGATGAAACATGCTCTCAACATGTCTTCCAAGGTCTGGATGGTTCTCTCACTCTACCCATCTGTCTGAGGATGGTAAGCTGTGCTCATATCCAACCTAGTTCCAAGAGCTTACTACAGGGACTGCCAAAATCTCGAGGTGAACCTGCTATCTCGATCAGAGATGATGGACACAGGCACACCGTGCAGTCAAACTATTTCTTGGATGTAGATTTGTCAATCGGTCGACTATTACCCATATGGTGTCGTACCCACTCAGAGATTTGGGTAATTTAGTGATAAAATCCATGGTAATCCTCTCCCACTTCCACTCAGGTATCTCCGGCTACTGAAGCAACCTTGAGGGCTTCTGATATTCGACCTTCACCTTGGCGCAAGTCAGACACTTGCCCACGAAGGTAGCGATTTCCGCTTTGATGTTTGGCTACCAATACAGCTTCTTGAGATCAAGGTACATCTTGTCCGATCCTGGATGAACAGAGTATCTAGTCTTGTGAGCTTCGTTCATGACAACCTCTCTATAACCAACGAACTTTGGGGTCCAGATCCGGTTCATGAAATAATAGACTCCATCTCCGTTGACCTCTAAGTTCTTCTCCATTCCTCTCAAGGCTTCATCCGCCACGTTCTCTGGTTTTAGGGCTTCCAACTGAGCCTATCTGATTTGTGTGGATAGGTGGGAATGGATTGCCATGATTAGTGCTTTCACACTGTGACCTGAGTACTCTTTCTGGCTGAGGGTATCCGCTACCACATTGGCCTTGGTGGGATGGTAGCATATTTTGCACTCGTAATCACTGGGTAGCTCTACCCATCGTCGTTGCCTCATGTTCAACTCTTTCTGATCGAAGATATGTTGTAGGCTCTTGTGATCGGTAAAGATGGTGCACTTGGTTCTGTAGAGGTAATGTCTCCATATTTTCAATGTGAAGACCACTGCTCCCAACTCTAGCTCGTGAGTTGTATAATTGACCTCGTGTGCTTTCAGCTGTCTCGAGGCATAAGCAATAACTTTTCATCGCTGCATGAGCACACAGCGTAGGCCCTGGTTGGATGCATCACAATAGACAACGAAGTCCTCCGTCCCTTCTGGGAGAGACATGATAGGTGCGCTGCATAGGGCTTGCTTCAATGTTTGGAACGCAATGTCTTGCTTTTCACTCCAACAAAAGGGTACGCCTTTTTGAGTTATAGTGGTTAAGGGTTTGGCAATCCTGGAGAAATTCTGGATAAACCTGCGATAATAGCCATCTAGGCCCAAGAATTGACGGATCTCTGTGGGCGTCTTTGGTGCTGACCAGTTCTCTATCGCCTTGATTTTGGAAGGATCCACGTGTATGCCTACCTTGATTACCACGTGACCTAGGAAGGTTATTTTTCGGATCCAGAATTCGCACTTGGAGGATTTTGCATAAAGCTTCTCCATCCTTAGAGTTTCCAGCACTAGCCTTAAGTGCTGTTTATGATCTTCCTCACTTCGGGAATAAACAAGTATATAGTCGATGAATATGATTACGAACTTGTCCAGGAAAGAACGACACACCCGATTCATCAAGTCCATGAATACCGCCAGTGTGTTGGTTAGACCGAAGGGCATTACTGCAAAATCATAGTGACCATATCGAGTTTGAAATGCTATTTTAGGAACATCACTCTCGTGGACTCGTAGATGATGGTACCCTGAAGTTGGTCGAAGAGACCGTCGATTCAAGGTAGAGGATAACGGTTTTTGATGGTATGTTTGTTTAGTTCACGATAGTCAATGCACATCTGGAAAGATCCATCCTTCTTTTTCACAAATAAGACCAGTGCTCCCCAGGGTGAGGAACTTGGTCTAATGAATCCCTTGCTGAGCAGCTCATTGAGCTGGCTGGACAACTCTTGCATTTCTGCTGGCACTAAGCGGTATGGGGATTTAGCTACGGGGGTAGCTCCAGGGATTAGGTCGATGCGAAACTCGACTTGGTGCTCAGGAGGAATTCCTAGAAGCTCTTCGGGAAAGACATCAGGAAAATTGCAGATTTCGGGGATGCTCTCGAGGTCTTTAACTTCCTACTTCTGGTTAATGACATGGGCTAGGAATGCCTGACACTCCTTTCGTAGAAATTTTTTTGGGCTTTGATGCACGAAATGATACGGAGGTTCGAGCTGAGTTTATCTCCATAAATCATGAGGGTTTCACCAGAGGGAAGATTGAGACGAATAGCTTTTTCATAGCAAAGGATATTAGCACGATTGGGACTCAACCAATCCGTGCTGATGATGACATCGAAGCTCTTTATGGAAACTAGCATAAGGTCGATGGGAAAGGAATGATCGTTCAGGGTAAGGGTACAACCTATGAATATGTCGTTAGTGATCTCTTTCTCACCGTTAGATTTCTCAACGGTAAATGTTTCTGTTAGAGGTTGGGGTTTATGTTTGAGAAGATGCTTAAATTCATGACTAACAAAACTTCTCTCCGCACCAGAATCGAAAAGAATGCATGCATAAGAGTTGTCAAGGAGGAACGTACCCGTAACAACTGTGGGATCTGTGACTACCTCCTCCTGACCCATGGCTAGTACTCTCCCAGTGTTTCCATTTGTTGTTGCTTTGGGGCAGTTTCTCTTGTAGTGTCCGACCTCACCACAGCCATAACAGTCTTGACCGACACCTGCTCCAGATGCCTGATTGGTTGGTTGGACCGGTGCCTTACAAACCCGAGTTGTGTGTCCCTTTTTGCCACAGTTGTTGCAGAGCATTTCACGTCATGGACCGGGATTATGATGATAATTACACTTGTCGCACTGAGGAAGGGTACTAGCATATATACTGGTAGGTGCTTGAGTCGCCGAAACAGCAGTAGGAGTGGTAGCAGCGTGGACTGCCACCATTTGTTGTTTCTTTGATGGCTCCTGCGAAGACTGGCCCTTTCGCTGTTTCCAGAACACTCTCTTCCGACCACTCGCCTTTGCTGGTTCGGGAGCGGCTGCTGTTGTATCAAGATCAACTCTGTGATCTATGAGAGTTTGCGTTAGGCACTTGGCGCTGTCAAAAGTGGCTGGCCTAGCGGCCAAGGCATTTCCTTGCGTTGGGGGTGTCAATCCCCAAATGTATCTTTCTATCTTTTTGCTTTCCGGGGTGACCATTCCCGGACAAAGAAGAGCTAGATTACAGAATCTAGTTGTGTATGCGGCAATGTCAGAGCCCTTCATCTTAAGGTTCCAAAGCTCATGCTCCAGTTTCTGCATCTCGCCCCTCGGGCAATATTCAACAAGCATGAGCTCTTTTAAGCTCTGCCAACCCATAGCATTTGCTACTGGCAGGGTTAAGGATTTGACCCGACTATTCCACCAGGTCAGTGCTCTGTCGGTGAAGGTGAAAGCTGTGAACTTCACCTTGTTCGGAACATGCACATATCTCGAAGACCGATTCGATCTTCTCAATCCACCGAGTTAGGGCAATGACACCTCCATTGCCATCAAGGGATCTGGGCTTTGCGTTCATAATTCCTTGTAGGAACACTCCTTCTGGTGTCCCTGGCTTCCATCAAGATTGAGGGGTTGGGCACCACTTCCCGACCCGCTAGAGCCGCTAGAATTTATCTGTGACATTGCGGCAGCTACTGCAGCAGTAACAACTACCTGAAACATAGCAGGATCGAATTGAGGAGGTGGTGGTGGCGGAGTATCGTTGTTCCTTCTGACGGGTCTTCTTTGGGGAGGCGTCTTGTTCTAGAACAATTAGGAAGAAGATGATGATGAGTCCCCTGAATTTAAATCAAGAGATATGAAGCAAGATATATCTCATTCTGATGGATAAAGTGTTCTACTAAATGATAAACAAAGAAATGCTACTAATGCGAGCAAACTATCACTAAAAGGAATGAGTAGCAACACTTGGAAGTGAATCTCTATAACGTATTTGACTCTAGTAAAAATACTCCTATAGTATTTTAAGTTGCATGCTTTGTTCAATTGATATTTAGTGGTATGAATACTTGGTAAGTTTTAGGCCTGTTGCAACATCACAGTCACTCCCAAGAACATGTTGGTCATGTCTCGAATAAATATTGTTGATTAGGCTATATTGACCCTAGACATGATTACATAATTGCCCAGGTTTAACCGTAGTGTCCAACATCCAAACACTTTTGTTTTGTTCTACTTAAGATACTGTTTCTGGTATGCAGGTATACTTGTATACTTCTTGTAAAATACTTATATTTAAAGTATACCTTTAGTTCATAACGCTTCGGCCCCTTAGGGTTTATAGTTGTATACCATGTAAGGTTTGGTATACTTAGTACACTATAAACAATAGCTCTGATACCAATATGTGACACCCCCGAACCGTAAAACAAACGACGGAAACGTCCAGGGATGGATGACGTCATGCGTAGTATCACAACAATTGCATCATAGTAATAAAAGTAAACACAACCATTACATTATAATATGAATATTTACATTTTTTTGAAATCATAGTTTGTATACATTAGTATATGACAAAAGTAAAAGACGAGACTCCAAAATGCTCTGTCTTCTCCAAAAGCTGGCGAGGGTACATGTCTATTGTTGTCCTGAGAATACAAGCGATTTTGAAAACGTATCAGCATAAAGCTGGTGAGGTCATAACCATGTCTTTGTAATGAAAACTAGTCACTGAATTTGTATAAATGATTGATTATCATTATATGTAAAGTTCGATTTGAATCGAAACCCTGGCTACCACAAGTATGTAAAGTATGTTCCGTTTGAAAACCCTGGCTACCACCAGTATGCAAAGTATGTTCCATATGAAAAACCTGGCTTCCAACAGTATGTAAAGTATGTTTCGTTTGAAAACCCTTGCTACCACCAGTATGTAGAGTATGAGGTTTAGTCTGGGAAAATCCCATATTTTCCCTGGTATGTGTTTGTTGCTTTAATAGTTCTGAAACAGAAAGGCATAAGTGTCACACTTATGTTATTAAAGAAATTGTTCATGAGTATATTATTACGTAAATATGTCGTACGATTGGTGAGTTTTATGACCGTAATTAAACATGATATGACGTTAAACGGACGCCGATATCCTTTATGACATTTGTCACCCGTAGACCTGCCGGTCCGACTGTAGCTAGCAACAAGGTGTGGGATTAGTCAGTCCCATATAGATCTATACACAAAAGCCACGCTTTCCCTCCAGGAAATTATGGTTCATAAGGGCAGTCCTCCACTTAGTTAATGTTGTAAGCGCCCAAGGACGTGTCTCCCAATTAAGTTAACGACTTTACGAGTAATAATATATAAGCATACTGTCCTTTAGAATGTAAATCCGATGTATTTTTTGTAGAGTAAAAATAATTATACTAAAATAATTATTTACTATTGTACTCTCGTAGTAATGCATGTTATAAACTAAATATGTCATAGTTTATGTATTCAACCGTGTAAGTAGTTTTCATTTGTAAAACTGGTAATGAAATCCCCAAACTACACCCTTTATAGTTTGAGTGAAATATTATGTTCATGAATTGTTCGGAAAACTATGCAATTAAATTTAGAAAACGTCCCTTATGCTCCGCATACTACAAAAGGTATTAAGTATCTAAATGCTTTATGAAAATCATTGATTTGTATCAACTGCAGAAGTTATGACTTTTTGAAAACGTTGTGTTTGGCTTGTATCCCCCCCTGAAAAATTTTTAAAATCATAAAAGCGTAGGGTATGAACTCACTGTTTGACGTAGGATTCGAATGTAAGATCGGTATGGATGCTGAGTGTCAACTGATGTTTCGTATGCAAATGGATCCTATTTAACATATAATAGCACATATATCTGTTAGATTAGGGTATTTCATGACTAAACATGATAGGAAACCACTCTAAGGACCTGGGAATACTTGAACTCAATGTCGAAACCATATGTGATCGAATGAGGGAGGTATACGGCCACCCTAAGGGTGTGTATGGCCATGGGTGTACGGCCCATGAGTGTACGACCGTACGCTCATGAAGGGATGTGTTTTTGGGGTGTTTCCAAGGTCCTAACTAGCATCCAAGAAGTGTTCTAGGTCCCATACTTAGTGGTATTGCAATTTTGAGGCCAAATATGATCATCAAAGTGGGTGTACGACCCTAAGGGTGTGTGTGCGGCCGTAAAGAGGGGTGTGCGGTCGTACACTCTCCATGTTTATGCCCAAGATGTTGATTTTGAGGTGCATTAAGGCTTATACCAAGTCCAACTAGAAGATAGGGGCCAAACTCTCACTTTGGAGAGCCTTTAAGGTGTGTACGGCCAACCTTATGAAGGTGTGCGACCATACACCTTCAAGGGGTTAAGAACAATGTTGAAACATGAAGAATCAAGGAATCTTTCAAGTATAACTAGTTAGGGGATGGATTACTTACGTTTTTGAAGCCTTTGGAGGGTTCTTGGATGAAGATTCTAGAGAGAGAAAGTAGTAGTGTGCATCCAAAAGAAGAAAAGAATGAAGGAAGGGGGTCTCCTCATATATATAGGGGTGAGTGACCCACCACCCCGAGTGTGCGGTCATGGGGTGGGTGTGCGACCGCACACCCGTGTGTACGACCATACACTCCTCCCAAGAGAGTGTATGGTCCGATTTTGCTACTTTACAACTTGATAGTTCATCCCTAAACTCAACCTTGGTTGTATACAAGCCTAGAACACTTAAACGAATCCTCAAACAATGTTAAAAGGTGACAGAATCGAGTTTAACATTGATAGAATTGATTAATTGTACAAGACAGAAGTTTCGGGTTGTCACATATATAGTAATATTAAACCTTTAATGTTACATATAATATAATGGTGTACTTTAAACTATTAAAATACTAGGGGTTTAATCTTTTAATAAATTAAACCTTTAATTTAATTAAATTTAAACCTTCTATGGATTTATTAATTATCTTTTAATTAAACATTTAATTAAATTATTAATATGGATGTACTTTAAATCTTTTTAAAATACTAGGGTTCTAGAATTTAAGATTTTAAAATTAAACTATTTAATTAAATTTTAAATTCCGAAACCAAAGGGATATTTTTAAAATTTTTCAAAAATACCAGGTTAAATTTTTAATAATTAAATTAATCACTAATTTTATCTTTATCAAAAATTAAACCAAATCATTAAATTTGATAAGGATATACAATTACCTTTAATAAAAATTCAATTTTAGGCAGAAAAACGAATTAAGGTAATTATCATAATAAAGCCAAGATTATCAAAATCTGAAAATTTGGGATCTGACTGGCCAACTCGTCGAGTCTGTGCAATGCACTCGTCGAGTTGGGCCAACTTGTCGAGTTCTATGAACAGAATGGCGATTCTGCTCCCTTCTCCTTTGAACGATTCACAATTACATCAAGTTCAATTGAAAAACATCATAGGCTCTGATACCACTGATGAGTTTTGAGCATAACTAGAAATCCTATGTGTTCATGCAACCATAAATTAAGGATCTAGGTTTTCACTAGTTAAACATGCAAACTTTAATACAAAAGAAGAAACCTTAGGTTCTATGTATTATAATCGAAATTAACATAATAAAGATTAAGAATACATACCTTGATTGTTATATTTTAATAGCAATCTAAAATCCTTGCTTGAAAAAGCTTCGGTAGCAAGCGCCACAAGTGTCGTGCCTCTAATGGCTCACAAACAAACCAAGCAACCAATGAATACTTTAGAGAGAGAAGGGTAGGTCAAAATTTCGCTCTAAGCCTTTTCTAAGAGTGCATGGACGAAATGCAACCCTAATGAGGGTATATATATAGGTGTTAGGAAGGTAGTGGATTAGGCAGGTGTATCCAAGATAACCCTAATCCCTTAACTTCCCCCTAAGGCATTCAAGGCACCCTTAGAACCAAAGGAAACACTAGGAACACCATAGAATTCATTCCCCCCCCCCCCTTTAGGGAGGTTCTAGAATGCTCAATGTTCAACTATTGAACATTGTCACCTTTAGTCCTTGCTGTTTCAATTAATTCCTTTAATCCCAAAATTAATTCCAAATTAATTGCTAATTAAATATTAATTAAACATTATGATTTCTAATTAATATATTATTTCCGTAATACATTAATAAATCATTTTAATTTCAAATTAATTTATTAACTAAGTAATAAATTAATAAATCATTCTTCTCTCTCTCAGTTATCATATTTAATTTCCAAGTTTGAAGACAACCCAAAAGGACATTGTTACTATCAATTCAAGTACATACCAATTATCACACCCCTTAAATAAGGCACAAAACCTGAAAAATTAGGGTTTGCATTCTGGCGGCCACCACGTCGTGGCCACACACTTGTCACGTCGTGGTGCACAAGGATGATGCATGTTTCATAAGGCCATGAGCACGTCGTGGTCATCACAGCAACCCAAATTTTACTTCTTTAATTGCCAAAAAATATAAATGAATCATTTAAGTGGAATTGGTGTTACATGTAACAAAATAAATTGTAACTCTTTTTGGTCAATAAATATTAGAGAGGTATTTATAAGTTTTGACTACCATCTTCAATTGTTTATTCTTCTGTTTCACTTTGCATGTTTACTTCTTGGATATTAATTTATTCGAAATGCCATAGTCAGTTATACTTTTGGGAGTAGGTATTGATTTAATATTGTAATGGAATATTTGTAGATTATCCATGGTAATTACACATTACATAGGGACTTTTGCGATATTCATGAGCAATTGAAAATAACAATTTTAAGTATTAGTTAAACTTGCACTTAATATTACTTTATGGATTCAATCACGAGTAATTTGAAGACGATAATGTGTTTGACATGCTAAGTAAAGGTTATGATTATATAGTCAAAGTTTACTCGTTCCTTTTGCCTATTAAGGAAAAGTGATATTTTCGGCCCCTTGGTGATTCGATGTGGACATTATAGTGTTAGGCCTAACATGGACCAAATTGATGTGTTCAATTCAAAGTCTAATGACGTCATCATCAAATTGGAAAGTGAGAAACATAATCCTGGACCATGAGATTGATTTGTATCCATGTCCCGTGTCCACACAATATCTTGAAGAACAAAGGTATAATTTATCGCTTATCTTAGGGATGATGTATGAAATCGTTAGAGTTTAGTAGTGGCTATGGAAAGCACTCTTTACTGTTTATTCAAAAACCTTACTTGCAGTTCTATTTGTCGACTTATCCAAGTGGAAGACAGTTGGATTAGGGTGTCTAAGGTCTTAGCTAAATTGGTATAATCTTAATGAATAAAAGTAAAGTCCTTTTTGGGTCCCCCCCCCCTAACAAAAATTGCTAGGAATGATATTAAAAGAGAGATAAAAATTATTTTTTAATATATTATATGATTAATATATTAAAGAGAAATAGTTAATAATTAATTAAGAATTAAAAGAATTAATTAGAAATTAGTTTTGGATTAATTAAAATTATTTAAGGGTGCAAGTGTTGAATTGCAATTGTTCAATAGTAGAGAAAGGGAGACAATTGAAGAACCTCCTTTAGCTTGGACGGTGTTAAGGAGTTTTCAAATACATTTTGGAAGCCTCCAATGACAGATAAGGAAACACATTTGAATTATGGTTAAAATATTATTATTTTAATATTCAAATCAGGACTCCTAGTAGCAATAAATAGGGACCTAACCTAGCCAAAGTTGAACCCTACATAATCATTAGAGAAATCGGTTTCCTTTTCCACATCTATCTTAAACTTCAATCCTACGGTTTTGGTATGAACCATTAGAGGTATCCACATTATTATTGCTTGCTTTCCAAGGAAGAATCAAGAGGATTGTTTGCATCATTCGATTGTTGCAAAAGGTATGCATTCTAACTTGTAATTTTCAATTTACATACGTAGAAAGTTTATTTCATAATTATTCTTGTGTGTAACCTAGAAACCCATCATCATATGGCAGACCCGAATGTTAGTCCAAAATGCATGTATTGGATTGTATGAAATGTTCATGTCCCACTATAAATAAGAGTGACTTTTAATATTCTTATACAACCTTGAAATGGAAATGAATCAAATGTCGTCATGTATTTTAGGAGAAGAGATCATGCTCGTTCGATCTTGGATAATAATTAAGGATGATATTGTTTTGCTATTTCTCACATGTACATGTGTGGCAGTGATCTACAATACATGTTTTTTATAAAATCAAAGACTTGAAAAATGCCCGACGGGCTCTTTTTTCCTGCCACTGAACAAACTTATGCATCCTCCTCTAAAGCACCATCATTGCATATAGGTGAGCATGTTGGTAAACCTTATTGAAAAATAAACATTATGATATTGATCATTTTACAAGTAAATAATATTTCAATAGTTAGATAGGATTTTACCTCCCATGTCACTACGTTGAATAAAAATATGTTAGCATATAGTTAGGGTTATCTCAAAGAGTGTTATTATCAGTACATTACATTTCTATATCGATAATACTTCGATGAATTCTGAAATATTAATAATGAGTCTTACAATAATACCCATGATAAGAATCAGGAAATACTTGACCTAGGAAAGAAGTTATTATATCGTCTATATTGGTTATGAATAATACTTGCTTAGCATCCCTGAGAGCTTCGTTCAATCTCATTAAGAACCACACACAAGAGTTGATATTATTTGTTACTCCCAAACAAAACATAATAGACTTTGTCCGATTGTTTCCTTTTATAGCAACTTCTATGGACATTGTTTGTAGGTAGCCCCCTCTTAAATGGACACTACCTGTAAAGATGATAGGCATCAAACAACCTATGACTGCATGGAGCTGCATTTTTTTTTCGGAAAATAAATCATTAATTATAAATACATTATAAATTTTAAATAAAGTTAAAATTTGGACCAAAATTATTTTACCAATAGCCACAAAAGTGAGTTTGTAAAGATGCAAGTTGGTAAAACTTATCCGTGATGTTGTATGAGAAACTCATTTTCAAGCAATTATAATTGAAAATTATGAATTTTAGTTGTAAGTGAATAACTAAATGGATTACCACATTTTATATAGGCATGAAAAACCTAGTTTTTTGTTTTTGAAATGTGTGTCCAGTATGTTAGTCATACATGTACGGTTTTGACTACCATACTTTGGTATTGACCGGTCAGTCCGGAATGTGTGGTGTTAGATTCTTGATTCCAAAACTATATACCTGCCACCGACATCTCCGAAATGAGTAACGCTTCTCCGGAATGCCTTCTAACGGAGATGGAGGTCATTTTCAAAATTTATAAAAAGTCGGTTATTTTTAATAAATTACTCATTTTTCGGCCATTATTTACCAAAAATCATTTTTTATCGTCTGATAGATGGCTTATTAGTTATCAATTATGTTCTAATTGGCTTAATAGTTGGCAGGTAACAACTAACTTTTGATCTGTTTTACCAAAGATAGCGTAAGTCATTGGCCCCAAATGGTTTGAACCAAAAGTTAAAGAAACGTTGGTTAAGGTGTTTTTAAGCTCTTTTCCTTTCCGGAAAAAATGAGGAGCAACCTAGGATTCCAGAAAAGGTGTCTTTGTTTTGTTTTGTTGGTATTATACGTACCCAAAGTCCTTTTACCAATCAAAAGTTAAAGTAGGGAATCAAAGTAAAAGGCTATGTGGAAAATGGTACAGTCCTAATCATGTATGTCTCCGGAGGAAAACATCATTTGGAGTTGTGAAAGTGACCATTTGTAAAAGAAAACATCAATCCATAGGCAGACTTTATTTCATAAAACTAAAGTTTTGATTCATTCAGGTTCCTCATTCCAAGAATTCTTTCCTATTTCAACTCCCTTTTTCCCTCACGTGCTTACCCACACGTGACCACACTGTATATCTAATTACAGGTACTTCAATACAGACACTTTTGGTGGTACGTTTGTTTGTACATGAAGATTAAGTTGCTTGACTTTAACTTGGCGTCTAAGATTAATCCAAGTGCATGGGTTTGGCTAACATTGTTTATGGCCTATTATAAACTAGTAACTAGTTTAAACTAAATTTAAATGAAAGTTTTAATTAATCAATATGCATGACAATTGGAACTTCCACATTATATCAGCAATTTATATTGACATTATACACTCAAATAAATTAATCTTGTCAAACTATCAATCTCGAGTTCCAAATGTTCTAGAATCGTCAAATTACTTACCATTGTTTCTTGCAAGCTTTTTAACAAGCAATGCAATCTCGGTCAGTCTCACCTACACCACTAGTAGAGATCATGATATCCTAGAGAATTAAAGAAAACAAGTATATGAGAAAAAGGGTCCCATTTAGGAGATATAAATAGAATGATGTGGGGATTCTAATCATTCAAATCTCTCTCTCTCCTATATATATATATATATATATATATATATATATATATATATATATATATATATATATATATATATATATATATATATATATATATATATATATATATATATATATATATATATATATATATATATATATATATATATATATATAGACACACATAGTAAGATACACACGATGCAACGACGCTGAAAAGTTCCATTCGATGAATAGCTTTTGGGGGTGATTAATTTTTTTAACAGGTTATTTTGGATAAAAATAAATTTAGGTTATCGTTTGGGGTGAAAATAAAAATGTGGTAGTTTTTGTTTAAAATTAAACATATATATTTTTATTTTTTTGTTAAAAAGAATAGTAGTTGTAGTTTTGTGTTAGAAATATAGATTTATTGTTATTTTGGGTTAAAACTAAAAAGTAGGTTTTGTTTTGGTTTTAAAATTTATAATTTAAATATATTTGAAGTTTCATAAATTTGCTAGTTAATGTCAAAAACATTTTTACGTTTAAATTCTAAATAACAGATTTTTGAATAATAAATAACAAAGTTAAAAATAAAATGAATAATGATATTAAAATATCAAATAGGAGATATTCAAGTACCGATTTCTAGATTTTATATTTTTGTTTACATATCTACAAATTTAAAAATATTGTAAGAATATTCATTAGCTTGCCTAATTAAAATACTAAATGCCCCAGTAAAGTAAAAATTAACAATTGCCACGTAAACTGTTAAAAGCTAAATCGACCGAGTAAAACTCAATACACAAGCATAGAAGTCATCATCGTTATTTTCTAAAAATTTAAAAATATTATAATGATTATTCTTATACGTATTTATACAAGTAACATTATTTTATTGTATAATTCAATCAAACATAATTATGTAATTATCATTTATTTATATCCAGAGGGGAATTAACTGTGCCTTTGGGGCTGTATTTGTTTTTTTTTCCTTATTTGAAGTTGTAGCAAACAATAAAACACAAAATGCATTAAACATAGAATAGTGCTTTATTATGTGGTATTCACCGGATTAATAATCCTAAAACAAACATAAATAAATTTTAAGCATGAAATGGTAGGAAACTTTAAGTACACTGTTGAATGCATGTAATCATTTTTAAGAATGAAATATAGAAATGTCATTATGACTAAAATGAACTCAAAATATTAAGCTTGATTAGAAATGAGTGAGTTGAATACAGGAAACCAAATAAGTTACCGTGAATTGATTTTTTATTTTATTTTATTTATTTATTTGTAAAAAAACTAAAATAAATCAAACCACTATAAGGTTGTATTGGTATAAGAAAAAAATCCAACCGATGTGAGCAAATATTAGGGGCGAAATGGTTTGAATGCTGTAAAATGGTCTCAAAACAAAGTCATGTTATTTGGTAATGATCCTAAAACAAACTCAAAAACTTAAGCTTTGTTGGAAATGAGTTACCTGAAGTCAAAACTGGAGTTTGAAAGAGAGTAACCAACTTTTTCATCTTGGTAACAATTCTCATCTTACAAAAATGAAACCCAAAAAAATCTAGAAAAAAGAAGAATTGGATCCTACTTATGCTTTCTCGGCCCTAATCGGTTCAGGCATTTCCTCGAGCAATTGAGGTGCATACCACAACTCATTTTCAAAGCTGAATATCAACAGGGCAAGGTAAAATTGGATCTTGTTCAAAGTTTTAAAGCTAAAGATGAAGAGAGAAAGATTGAGATTACCTTGCTTTTATAAAGTTATGATTAAGAGTAATAACGCTTGTTTTGTACACATGAGTTTACAGTAATGTGGTGTGACAACAGATCCTAAATGTTGTTAAACTATGATAATCAAAGTGAAACCATGTAAAGTAAGTACAATAAATTACATTGTTGCTCCCTAACTGTGGTTATTTTAATAATTTTGGTTCTTATTTGAGATTATGTTTATGGTCCTTGTGAAGGGTTTTAGCCATAAGAACATCCTATGTGCTCATACAAACCCTAATGCTTGGATCTAGGTTTCTCTATTGTACATGCAATTCATCCAAGACTATAAACCCTAGTTCTAGCATACAAGTAATCATATTAACATAAGAATGAGTTTAAGATATTACCTTGATTGTTATGCAGCAATAACAATCTTAAATCCTTCTTGTATTGACTTTAGAAAGCTTAGAGTCACAAATGTCACTCCTCTAATGGTTCACAAACACCAAGAGCAAGAGGATGAACAAGAGAAGAGAAGGAGGTTGCCCAAAACGTGTGGAAACCCTAACCAATTAGTTCACCATGTTTTTGGGGCTTAAGGGTTACTTAAATAGTGAGGCTATTAGGGTTATCTAATAAGGAAACCCTAATTTGGATGCTTAAGCCCTAAGCAACCCATGGGCTCCTTCCATAAAGGCCTTTGGACGATTTCTAATGGGTTTCCCCATAGAATTTGTCCACTCCTTTAATACGGAGTCCATTAGCTCAATATTCAACTATCACACAATTGACAGTTCTAGTCCCTTAAGTTTAATTAATGTCTTTTAGTCACAAACTTAATTCTTATTAATTATTGACTAATATTATTTAAACAATATGATTTCTCCTTTAATATATTATTTTCATAATATATTAATAAATCATATTTAATCATCTCTCTCCATAATTCATCCTATCAAGTTGCTTTGGTGAAGGCAACCCAAAAGGACCATGCACCATCGGGTCAAGTACATACCAAAATAGTTATGGACTTAGACACTAATCAAACAGTCTCCCACTTGGATAAGTCTAATAACTATTCTGCGTATGACTTCAGATCCCGATCTGCAATCGTAACTTTCCAAAGCCGCTGTCAACTCTGATCATATCAGATACGCGCGTCCTTTAGATAAGGGATCATATATTCCTCCATTCTAGATATCGTATAGACTGAGACATGGATCCAAATCATTCTCTCTGTCTATGTGCTATTTCCCGAATTCAGATTTATGATGACTAACAACAGACTATAATTTGAACACATCAAATTAGTCCCGGCTTGGCCAAGCGCTTAGGTGCCATCACTAAATCATCGAGGGGCCCAAAGATATCGCTTTTATCCTACTTTGGATAAAAGGAACGGATAAACTTTGACTCAATGCTCGCTTGCACTCACTTACCGAATTACACACAACAATATGTTTTATAACACCAAGTTACTGGTGCGTTTACATATTATCAATGTGCAACCGACTCGCAAGATACAACTCACACATCTCGGTTTCAAAAATATAAGATGTTATCGTCTCACCAATCACTCGTGATACAATCCATGAAGTGATCCAAGTGAGCGTGGGTTTAATCCAATGCTTAAATCATATTCATAAGCACTCATGAACGTTGCAACAAACATTTGCTTATGTCTAATGCTCTTTAGACAATTCACACACCAATTCACGACAGTCTTCACTCATATCTACTTCCAACATACGAACAATTGTGGCCTGTTCGAATAATTTGACTGTACTCAACCAATTAAATTATTCAGGAAGTCAAAACATGAAAAGTGAAACACAAGAATAATACTAATCACATATGGCCTCAAACCTTTGAGTATAAATAAAACACCTTTTATTTATCACCATATCGATTACTCACTATTTGTTGTTTCGGGTAATCAACTTCTTACTTAGAATTATTACAACACTTGTCCCATGCTCTTAGCATGCACACAATCTTTTACCTATGGTTCATACTTTGTGAAATAGATCAAATGAACACATTTCCAATCATACTCATTTCACAACTCCTAATCCATTTTCATAAGTGAAAGAATATCAAATTTTTGCCACTTATGAAATATGTTAGATTCTAACATTTTATGCAATGATCCTTTCGTAATGTCACTGCAGTAAAGTCATAATGACTATTGCCAATGAAATTACAAATTCCTCTATTGGAGATTGTTATAAGACAATTCCTTAGATGTGATGTCTCTTACTCAATGTACTTTCCTTTGAACATCCTTTTGCATAAAAGTTTCTAATATAGACATAGATTCTCAATATCCGACTCCCAATATGAAACGTTTCCATATTTTCCATATGACAACTCATTCTTAATAGAATCTTTTCTATTCATAATAATGTCGATATGGTCCATCCAATACTATACTTCCAACTAGTCACAAGCAACCAATCCTCAGCAAGCTTTGGATCGTCCTTTGATAGTTGTTTAATTATCTTAGTCAAAACCGATTCTTGTCCTTTTTCCCTCTAAATGCGCTAGACATTTGGAAAATTTTAGAATGGTCAAATATTATAGCTTTTGCAATCGATCCTATACCCGAAGCGTAAGGGACACGATGCATAATGTCTTACATAAAGATTTGATACTTTATTAATCTTCTGCCATAATATTTTATGTGCTACGTTCTCTCAATTCGAAATATGAAGAGGAATGCCGTAATCATAATCGAAATTTAAGAACACACTATATATCCTTGACTATATTTATTAACATTCCACAACCTAAGCCTTTATATTTGAAATGAAACATAATATTCTCTCCCTTAATTATAGCAAAACAACTATTCAACCCTTACAACTTTGCAAAGTATGACTCTTGTTTTCTATAATTAATACTGCTAACTTGCAATACTTGCCTTAATAATCATGCAATCATAACATTTATGCTCCCACTATCACGATGATTATTATAAGCATAACACTTATGCTCCCACTAGCTTTGACATGTATTCAGAAACAACTTAACTTTCAGAAAAAAAAACAATGCCTATTGAATTTCTTTAAGTTCATATTTCTAATACCCAATGCTTTGATAATATTTTATCAAGGCTTCTTAAACTTATACACATTTCCTTAGATAGTTTATATGTGTGTCTTAAACAATTTAGACTAATTGCTAACTCTCATAATTCTAATAATGGAAAGGGATACCGTAACCATAATCGAATTCGAGAATACAATTTTCACAATCACTATCTTCTTAAAATATTTCTTAGTGAAAGCATTTCCTCACAGTCGTTTTCATAAAGGAGGGAATCTTATGACACTTAGATATTAATGGTGTATGTGTTCCTATCCATGTGAATTTGCCAAAACCAAATTTTGCGACAAATCCAAACTCATATGGACCGAACCTTCTCAATCTTGATTTCTTGCGTTATGGTAACACGACTGCCCACCATGTCTTCCAAGCAGTTAAGCAGCTCACCCTTTCCTATCAATGTACTTTCAATTGATCAAGCTACTTGCCTTTTATGCATTCAAATGAGAACTCATAGTGCTTACATGCATAATTAACTCAATTGGAACGACACAGAAACAAGGTAATGTCAATACGATAGGTTGTAAACCTCTACTCGTGTGCTAGTGATGATAGATAAGGTTTATTCATGATTTGTTCTTGAAACCTGTCAAGACCAATAAGACTCCCACTGACTCCTTGACATATAAGATTCTCTTGTCAATAAACATTTCTTGACAAACAAATATTCAAGAGTTAGTGTAGCCTTTATCAAGACAAAACATTTCATAAAATATGTCCTAGTTGGTCTTTGTCTTATCCTAGACATCACAACTTACCAATTTCAAATGTGCAAGAATAAGAAAACCTTTTTCCAAATTCCACATTTGATGAATGTTATAAACCTTCTTAAGACTTGTCACTCAATATTACAATCTTAACTCTAAGACTTGTTTTGGAATGAAGTATGATTGACTTCTTGATTTAACCATTTCTTCAATTCTTGATTCCTCTCCTTAGACATACAATTGTACTAAGACTTACTTAGAGGATCATTTGAGATATGGTTCTTAATCATTAAGACATATCATAAAGCATAAAAGGTACTCTCCCTTCTTCTTAGAATAGAGAAACTTTTATCTTTCTGCCTACTTGATTCTTTTATTCGTTCTGCTATTGATTTAAACCTTTTCAATCAATTCAGAATTACACTTAATCTTATAAGTATAATCATATTTACTAATCCTTTAGTAAATCATGACGAATATCTTTGTTACCCTTGTGGTGGACTTGATCAACACACAACTTTGTGTACTCAATCTCCTAGTCCTTCACTTGACACTTTGTCAACGAATTAATCTAATTTCCAAATATGAAATTTCTCATTCATCGTGCAACCAAGTTGCATGATTCCAAGTTTCTGTCCAACTGAAACTTGGGCGATGAGAAACTCTCCCTATTTGGTAAATTCTTGACCTTTCCACAAATAACATAATTAAGAATCACATCCATTTGTTGTAGAAATATACGAACATCAATTTTTCATAATGATTTCGTTGCAAGGAAATTAAATAAATAAATAAATGAGTCAAACCAAAATTTATTTTATTCATAAAGGCAGCGGAAAACATTTGTCCTTACAATGCTAAATCAACTGAAAAACTATGTAGTCAAATATTTCTAACAATTCTATCATAACTTTCTAAGCTCAAAATCTAATCTTCAAATCCATGCGATCGAGATCCATTTCTTCGTGATTAGATTCATCTTGCTCTTTCATCAAGCTTCCTCTCTTTTCACTGATCCTGCAAAACATTCAAATGCAATCTTATCACATCATGTATTAAGAATCAACGAATAGGAACTTAATGGAGTTAGATAGTGGATTTTACCTGAAGCACAACCATACTCTTTGACTCTCACATGTTCTGGACTCTTCAGGCTCTTAGGGCAGACTTGTATCCAACGCCCTTTCTCTTGGCAGCAAATGCAGGTCGGTTCTCCTAGAACGTCCTCGGAAGCATGGTTGGTTGACTTTCCCAACAAATATGCTCCATTGCTTTGCCAAATCATTTCCGATTCAGCAGTAATGAGCATGTAAGTTAGGTCAATGAGGTTTGCATCATGATCCATCATATAATACTTTCTTTTGAACTCATTATATGATTCAGGGAGTGACTGTAGAACCCAACCTATAGCCAAATCATCAGGGAATGACGCACCCAACATAATCAACCTATCGATGTGTGATTTCATTCCTAGAACGTGGGTACACACGGGTTTACCATCTTCATGTTTCATTTCCAATACAGCTTTAGTGACATTGAACCTTTCAATTCTTCGATCTTGTGGGTTAGGGAGAATAATTGGAGGAGGAGGAGGAAGTGAAGCATGATCTCTTATTCCTCGATCGAATCGTGGAATATCATCTTCATGTGGAATGCTTGTTCCATGGGATTTGGGAAGACCATAGTTGTCGAACTTTGACATCTACAATACGGGAGAAAACAAATTCAAGTTAGTTGATTGATTGAGTCCTTAATAAATCACCCAAATGAGATATTAAGGCTAGGACCCAACACAATATGCTACAACCTAGAAAAGGGATGCCGTAATCTAGTTGTAGAATATTTGAAGGTAAGTGAATGACGATTCACTAATTTCCACCATGAAAACGAAAAAGAAATTTAAGTTTTAAATCTATGAAAACTCCTAGATCCTTTGAGATTCATTGAACATTTCAATGACATGTTTAAATCTTGATATGCCCCTCTTGTTTGTGAGTGGGATGCCGAGGATCACAAAGCGGGTGTGAATAACCATGCAAACTTACATGGTGCCCCCACATGTTACAGTCACCTATTCGATGTGCCGGTAAACCATACACGCTCCACCGAACTATGACAAACATTGAGTCACCCTTTTCCACCTTTGCTTATAACCATTTAGTGTGCCGGTTAACCACACACGCTCCACTAACGTCCTCGCAAGGGTACAAAGTGTAATTTCATGGAATTGCATCAATTCACTTTTGCCTAAAGTAACTAAGATTGGGAATTTGTAAAACATTTAGTTACTTTTGTACTTCATTATACTTATAATGGAAAGTTCTGTCCTATCCTACCTGTTCGGCTAACGACCCTCCACTAGTCAAGAGTGCGGTGGGTAAGAGTGGATACCCATTCAATCGCCATTTTATAGGCAATTTCCTTAAACACCCCTTATAGACCAGCTTCGTGAATGAGGCCTACTAACGGTAAGACTGACTTTTACTCATACATATATATAATGTTAGAGTTTTAATGGTATATATAGTATAGGGTGTATTTTACACTTTCAAAATACTAGGTGGTCAAATTTAACAATTATACTTTTAATTCAATTAATTTGTAAACCAAAACTTTTATGGATTTATTAAACCTCTTTTAATTATACACCTTAATTAATTAATAAAACCATAAGGGTGTGATTTGAACTTTTCAAAACATCACAAGGGTTTTAGAATTTAACATTCCTAAATTAAACTTTTAATCAACTTTTAAATTCCAAAACTTGAAGACAAGTTTTGAAACATTTCAAAACATTAGGTTTAGAATTTACATATACATCAAAATTAAACTTTTAATCAAAATATAAATTCCAAAACTTGAGGGCAAGTTTTGAAACCTTTTCAAAACATTAGGGTTTCAACTATTTAAATTTCAAAAACAAAAACTTTTGAGTTCAAATTTAAACTATAAAACCTAAAGGGGAAAATTGAAACTTTTCATAATACAAGGATCAAATAACAAATAATATAAATTAAACAATTAACTTTATCATTATCTATATTTGACCTAATTTCAATTTCTTGCAGAAATAAGTTACCCAATTAATACAAATAATCAACTATAATCATATAAGGAAGTTATTATCTAATCAATTGGTAATTATCTTCTGTTTAATCAAGGATATACTCATAAATATGTTTAAAATCGGATTTCAATGACCTAAAATAGATAAGGCAAGTATCCATGAGTAAAACAACAACAAATCCCGAAATCCCCTCTTTCTGACGCTCGAACTCGCCAAGTCCACAATGGGACTCGCCGAGTTCATCAGGCAGACTCACCAAAATCGATTTTTTCAAGCATGAACAAGTTAACAAGGCATCAATACAATAGAAACCAATCAAGGCTCTGATACCACTGAAGGGTTTTAGCCATAAGAACATCCTATGTGCTCATACAAACCCTAATGCTTGGATCTAGGTTTCTCTATTATACATGCAATTCATCCAAGACTATAAACCCTAGTTCTAGCATACAAGTAATGATATTAACATAAGAATGGGTTTAAGATATTACCTTGATTGTTATGTAGCAATAGCAATCTCAAATCCTTCTTGTATTGACTTTAGAAAGCTTAGAGTCACAAATGTCACTCCTCTAATGGTTCACAAACACCAAGAGCAAGAGGATGAAGAAGAGAAGAGAAGGAGGCTGCCCAAAACATGTGGAAACCCTAACCAATTAGTTCACCACATTTTTGGGGCTTAAGGGTTCCTTAAATAGTGAGGCTATCAGGGTTATCTAACAAGGAAACCCTAATTTGGATGCTTAAGCCCTAAGCAACCCATGGGCTCCTTCCTTAAAGGCCTTTGGACGATTTCTAATGGGTTTCCCCATAGAATTCGTCCACTCCTTTAATACGGAGTCCATTAGCTCAATATTCAACTATCACACAATTGACAGTTCTAGTCCCTTAAGTTTAATTAATGTCTTTTAGTCACAAACTTAATTCTTATTAATTCTTGACTAATATTATTTAAACAATATGATTTCTCCTTTAATATATTATTCTCATAATATATTAATAAATCATATTTAATCCTCTCTCTCCACAATTCATCGTATCAAGTTGCTTTGGTGAAGGCAACCCAAAAGGACCATGCACCATCGGGTCAAGTACATACCAAAATAGTTATGGACTTAGACACTAATCCAACACCTTGTTCCAAGTAGGTGGATAAATTTTCAAGTAAAGATAAACAGATTAAAACAACCTACCTTTTCCTCATCAATTTTGATATTGGAATCCCAGGTGAGATCTTGTGAAAAAAAATCTAAATATTAGGAAAGCAAGATATAAAAGAAGCACACTAAATCGAAGAGGAGTTAAATCAATTTACTTATTTCAAAATTCAATTTGGTCAAGAACAAAAAGGGAAGTAACACAACATAGTAAAATTACAATCTAAATACTACATTTGATTATAGTTTATCAATTAAATTAGGTTAGCACATAGTTGCAACTATACCCAAGAATCCCTTCCTTCGTAAGATCATAAAAACAACATCATCAGATAGAAACACATCATTTGAAAGCTAAGTGTCCAAAAGTACCGTAATTTCTTGTATCAAAATTCAAGAATCGACAATCTGGTTTAACAATGTATGCAATAGAAATTCAAGTAAATCATCAGAAAAGGGTAAACAATTAGGACCCACTAAGTTGTTGAAAAGATGGAAATCATAAAATAAATAAATAAATAAATAAATAAATAAATAAATAAAAACCATAAACAAAATTTCTAATCAGAACCATCAGAGTTGGGTATAGTCAACGCATAATAAATTAAACATATCAACAAATCAAACACGCAAAGACACTTAATAAAGGAATTTTGGAGAGAGAACTGGACATGTCTTTTTATACATCAGTTCGGTTTACTGAAAGGCAACAACTGTGCGGGCAGAAGGCATATCTCTTTTCATTTTAACACCTAACTACCTGATACAAACATAGAAAACAAAGTCAATAAACATCTACATGATCTCAACTCTTTTCTAGTGCTTTTCTTAGTGATACAATCACAAATACCTGGCTTAAAGCTGTTCTATATCATTTATCCCTATTATGTTCCATCTATTTCCTAGCAAAAACAAAGAAATCAAAGAAGTGAAATAGTGAACCCTAAAAACCCAAATACAATAATCAGAAAATAAAATACATAAGCAAACCTGATGGGGGAAGTCGACTGAATCTATCTTTTTTATTAACGGTCGATGGTTGCAATAATCACATCAACATGGCCATTCCGACCCACCACCACCATCGATCAATACCAACACAACAGTTGACGCTACCTCAGTACCGCCGAAAGCAAAAAGGCAATTGATTTGACCACTTTATTGGATTAACAACAGAAAATGGCCATAGTTCATAAACATTTTCACCTTACTACCAAATTAGGGCTCCCATATGATTCAATTAAGTAGACAATGTAAAACATAGAAAAGGAAGATACCAAATACGGAAAGATGATTGATGGGAAGAGGGAGGCATTAATATGGGATCCTTTCATGTAGAAACCCCTTCGTGTATGGCCTCTGGTAGAAACCCCTTCACAAATCAAAAGCCCTTAAATTAGTATAAAACTCTTTGTGTATTCTTTTGAACATCGAACATAGAAAATGAGATGTACAGAAAGATGGTTGATTGGAAGAGGGATGCGGTAACCTACAACAACAAGTATAAGCAAGGGAATCTGGACGTGGTAAATAGAAAACCCTTTCATCAAACCCGAAAAGAGCTGAACACGATTCACAAATAAAAGAAATATATAAGATGAATTACAACACATGCCTACACAACAAAACAAAGACGACGAGGGAGAAGAGAAACAAAAGACTTGAAGAGAGATTGCGACGAAGAAAAGAAACAAAAAAGGTGAAGAGGAAGAAAGATTAAAGAAGAAAGAAAAAAAATAAGAAAAACAGAAACGACCACTATTGGAGGAGAAGGCGACAACCGAATTTGAGGAAGATAAGATAATGATGGGAAAAGGTATGGCTGTGTGTGCGAAACAACGAAAAATAGTACTTTCAGTGTCCAAATAAGAAAGAGAAAGAATTTCATGTGAAAATAAGAAAGAGAAAAAAGTTCACTGTAGCTAAGGTTTTAAGAATTAATAGTATATACTAATATATTTAGAATGGAGCCTATCAAAAGTATATAGAAAATAGGAAAATATAAATATTTGATGAATATTAGGGTAAAACTTTATATATATATATATATATATATATATATATATATATATATACTTATTATGCAAATTTTGTCAAAGACTTAATTTTAAGGGGTACAAACCTTACTTCAATATTTACAATCTGTTTATGCATGCAAAATATGTAAATTTTATTCGGTCAACTATTGAAAAAGTCAAATAAGATGATAAGATTGTCAACGGGTTAAAGATTGACTAAGTACTCTACATATCCAATTGAATCGGTCTAACACCCTATACATGTTATAAAAGCATTTCCACTACATATATATATATATATATATATATATATATATATATATACACACACACACACATACATACATACATACATACCATCCCACTCTCAACCATCGGTCTTCATGAAACCCTAAAATACGCTCCCCCGAAACTCAGACTCTACTACCACCACTCACTGCCACTATTACAAACTATGTGCACCCATCGCTTTACGCGGGTAAACGACTAGTATATATATATATATATATATATATATATATATATATATATATATATATGTGTGTGTGTGTGTGTGTGTGTATATATATATATATATATATATATATATATATATATATATATATATATATATGACTAGGTTATAATGTGGATGGACAACTAAATTCGTACTTTGCTCGTGCCATGGATTTTCTATAACAGAATTCCCTTATCATGTAGTTTAGCTATTCCTGGGGGGGGGGGGGGGTTGCATCGGCTTCTTCTATGCCTAAGGCATTGACCTGAATACTCCACTAGAAGTGAGCTCTTCCCATAAATGTGCAAGTTGTGAACTTAACTCTATGTTCACTAGCACACTTGCTCACTATCTCTTTTATCCAGTGGATCAAACTATCTACGCCTTTATCTCCATAAAAAGATCTCGACATATTGTTAATAAAATCTTGATAGGATCTTGTCATTTGACTACGTTCCTTATTACTTTCCTCATCCTTACTTTCTCTGAGATTCCCTAATGCATTAGAGACTTGATGTTGAATCATGGTCTGAATGGTGGTTGGTTCAATCAAGGTTAACATTGAAGGGTTGTTATCCTGAAATGATAGCAATAAGGTTACTTGTCGTTTCTAGGTTTAACCAATGGGGCTGTCATTTTATCCTTGATGTATTGGGTGATACTACTCTGCCAATTTGTAGTGAGTTATAGTTTTTTTCCTAGCAATTTGTTGTATTATCACTTGTTAAAATGAATATTTTACTTTTTTCCTATGATCTTTTTCTTTCATTGTCATTACCTTTTCTATTATGACTCGTTATTGCTGCTTCTCTTGCAACTTATCTTATGAATGGAATTCCTTATTAAAACATGCTACTGTTTCGTTCTTAGCAACTTACATAATTTCCTTATTACAACATGCTACTATCGCTTTTCTATAACCCTACAAAATTTCCTTATTACAACATGATATTGTTTCTTTCCTAGCATCCTATGAAATTTCCTTATTACAACATAATACTCTTGATTTCGTAGAAATCTATTGAATTTCCTTATTACAACATGATATTGTTGTTTTCCTAGTAACCTACTGAATTTCCTTATTACAACATGCTACTGTTTCTTTCCTAGCAACCTACGTAATGTCCTTATTACAACATGCTACTGTTGCTTTCCTAGCAACCTATGGAATTTACTTATTATTCCAAGGAAATATCTCTTCTTTACCTTTAGGTTTCTAAATAGATTAAACCCTTAAAGGTTTTTATAATCTGGGGTATCAATAAATTTTGGGTAAAAGTGACAACTTTTGAAAATTTTGAACATGCTTGCTGGGCACACGATGTGCGTCGTGCGCACCTGCAACAAATCAATATTAAAGTCAAATTTTGGCCTTATTCAGCACTTTTCCAACATTCCTTTGGTCCCCACTCTTCTGTCTCGACAAGGTCCCACCCGCACAACTCACACATTGCACGCCTGTTCACGAGCTTCTATTTCTGCATCTCTTTCGTCTCTTCTACCTCCAGGTATCCTTCTTACTTAATCCTATCTCCTATTTAGGGTAAATTTCATGTTTTAGGGCTTGTTGAAGGCTTTTTATCATTTGATGGATTTTGGTTGAATTTCGTAAAATGGACTATTAATTTAGCTAGTTATACTACCGATTTTTCTTCCTTGATACTCAATATCGAGTTTATTTTATCAATTGATCTTCATTTTAAGTTTTTAGAATTTGAATTTTTTTTCTAAACTTTTAGCTAAATCCGTAAATTGGTAATGTTTTAAGAGGAATGAACTCCCTATGTATACTCTAGAAGCTTAGTCGAGCATCCCTATACGTCTACTGGGTTGAATTTTCGGTGAAACATCAGTTTTCTGAACTGCCATCCATCGTGTTCTTGGAGCATGTCGTGCGAAGAAAGCGCCCCGCGTGCACTAGCATGCTGCACGAAATTGTGCATGTGTGGTCAATTTCAAAACCTTTTGCAACATTTATCTTATCTAACTCATCCTTAACTACTTTTTGTCTACTTTTGTTCAAATATGTCGAGGCTAGGTCGTCAAGTTGCATGTCAGTTACCTCATAACTAGCGATCACATATATTCCAATAGTTCCCCGATGACCTTGCTGATAAGAGTTCCTTCGTATCTGGCCTGATCGTTCTTTTATCTAAGAAGATCGGTGTTCCCAAGGAACCAGGTTGACGTCTCATCTGGAGCCGTTCCTTACCCATGTCTCGTGGGATCGTAGCGGTCTTGTGCTTTTTGTCTGCTATGGAAGGCGGCAAGTCGTTGGGGTTCGGAAGGTGATTTACACGGAGCTCTCCAAGGAGTTCTTTTTGACAATTTTCTTTAACAAGAAGTCGATGAGATAGGTTGATAGATCAATCTTTACTTTTCTCCTGGGAGGTGTATCCTGCTCCTGCAGCTTGATCGAGCTGGGGAGACGTCTAGAGATTTATACAACGGAGGAGAATGTGAGTCCTCGTTTCTATGCTTATATGGATAGTTGTATTACTAAGCCACCATAGGAGTATGACTACCTGCAGGTCTGGGATCACACTAGTGGGACTTATGTGTCCAGGACAACTAAAGAGAGCACCCTCAGATCTCATATTTATCGGTTGATCTGCCGATTGACCGCCTCTACTACTTGTCACTGCAAGGAGTATGACAAGGTTCCTTTTGGCGAACTCTTCTATATATGGTGCCTCACTTAGACTGAGTTTCGCCTCCATCTTCCTTTTTTTGTTGCTCTCTAATTATTTTGTATGGCTCTGGGCTCCATGCCTTCGAGTAGGATTTGCGGGGGTCATTATGTCACTCATTTGGCCCTATATTATGAGGTTGAGACTAGCGGGATGGTTCATATTCCTATAAGAGACATTAGTACTACCAGTGTAGGAAAGATGCATATATTGGTTCGGGGAGTGGGGCGCTAGTGTAGGAATTCAGACGATGATGTTGTGGAGCCGATCCTATAGGTGGAACCAAATCATATCCCCAAGCCTACCTTTCATAGGCTAAGAGACCTAGGCATGCAGAGCCTGATCATCTAGAGCCTAATTTATGTGGTGTGATGTGGAATTTGGATGCTATACAAGAGGAGCATCGCTGTATCATGGCTTTGATTTCCAAGGTGAGGCAGTACCTTCAATTGGGCCATCTACCCTTTCCTCTGGCGTGTCATCCTGTTCCACCTCCTGCTCAACCGAGAGGTACCAGTCATGATGGTGCTGGCCCCTCATGCACACATCCCGAGGATAGTGAGGAGAACTCAAAGGATGATGAGGGTGAGTATAAGTATAGCAAGTAAGGTTGATGCGTTTGTGTTGTATTTTGATACTTATTTATTTTGTTGGATAATTTTGATACACTTTTGTATGTATGTTTATACTCTTTAATTTGCATTATATATATATATATATATATATATATATATATATATATATATATATATATATATATATATATATATATATATATATATATATATATGGTTTCTATATTATAACTTACCGAGCCCAAACTTATTTGATGTATTGGTTCAATCAAGACTAAACATAAGTGTTTGGGCTACGTTTAGTTATGAATCAACTTTTACACACTGAATTGGCCTAGATAACTGACTTACATAGTTTGTATTTTTGATTTGTATATTTTATTCTTCTGGGTTAGCCATTATTATTGTTTTCTAGTTCTAGACTATTAAATAAGGTGGCCAGATAAGAGGTGTTGAAGGGCAGGATACCATCCTAAACCCAAGTGACAATTCAAACTAGTCCCCTCTCGCATAAGTAGACTACTAGTAGGGAAGTTAACAATAATACTTTTATTTAAAGGTTTGAGGGAAAACCTAATCAGAGTATCTGTCCTAAGCTATAGTAGTAATTCCTGAAGAAATACTAATTTGCTATAGCAAGTAGCTATGACACCATCCTGTCACATCTTCCCGGCCGTAGGCAGAAATGCTGAGTGGTGACGGTATTTACATAGATTACCCAAATCATAGAGTGAAAATCATAACTATATTTTTGTAAATGAAATCTATTAAAGGAATTAAATGAAACTATTTATCTTTAAGTTGATTGTCCTTCCTTGCCTTGATCCTTACTCCATCCTAGGAATACATGCAATTTTGAAAATATCAACTTGATGTTGGTGAGTCCACAAGTTTTGAGATAAATATATAATAAAATCATTTGAAAACTTTTTAGGAATTTTTACGATGATTATGATCATTGTTACTTCTATTCCTTGTTTCCTATGCTTTATTATATTATCTCTTTCAAAATTTCCTTTTATTTAGTAACATAATCCTATCTTATTATCTTTTTAGGATAGTTTATCAATCTTGTCTTACTATCCTTATTTCTTAGGATATTCTATTAATCCTAACATATTTTATTTACTACTAGAAGACGTCCCTCTAGGTAGTCGGATCTCTAAGGTGGCTTTAATGTATTACCATGAGCCCCCATAATCAATGTTGTTTGACTAATAAATCCCCGTACAATGCTTCATCAGACGTCCAATAACGTTTGAATAATAAATAAAATTATCTTGTTAGGATTTTAGCTATCAAAAGCAGGTGGGGGTGTCAATCCTCGTATAACTATACATATCTTTCTAGCTCTTTCAAGATTAGCGATTGCAGGTTCGAGGTAGCCAAATTTAATCATGCTAGGGATGAATAATAACAGTTCACTAACAACTTAACGTTAGATAAGTTTTGTCTTATATCTTTTGTTTCTCTGTGATTTCGTAAAAGTACCACAATAGAAATCTTGTAATTTATATTTGATAATTATAACTTTTTAATATCACAATTGTCTTGTGTGTGTGTGTGTGTGTATATATATATATATATATATATATATATATATATATATATATATATATATATATATATAATTTTGTCATACATATGTATACCCTAATTATGGTTATTTTGAAACATGATATTTGGGCAGAGTAACGATTAAGTACATTGCATATCCCAAGGGTGGACTAATATTACATCTAGGTACTATGTTATCCTAGGGAGTTGGCCATCATAACATCTAGGTAATATATCTTCTTATAATATTAGGAATCATAACTCTTAGGCATAATATCATAGTGTAAGTCCCTAATTTGCCTGTGTATCAATCAGATCCGTTTGATGGTGCGGAATCCCAATCAAACGGATGATGTCAGATCAAAAAGAAGAGAAGGAGAAGAAGAAGATGATGAATCTCAATGTATTAATGAATAGAATGATGATCTGGATACAAGAGATTCACACACACTAACACACAATAGTTCTTCTGTCTCTCTGGCCGTAAACTCTGTAGGGTTCATCAATCTCTACTCCTCACCCTAACACCTATATCTATACTTGGAGAACATGGGCCGGATAACATGGTCCGTAAATGGGTTTACGGCCGTAATGTGTTTACGGCCGTAAACTCAACCGTAAACATGACCTGACCGTAAACTAGACTGTAAGCTCATAAAATATTACACAAAAATATAATTGCCTAGAAAAGCAAAGTATAAACCATATTTTGACCCAACAGTCTCCCCCTTGGTTTATAGCTTTCTTTTCTTAATGACCCAACAAGCTCCCCCTAAAAAGTAGCTGGCTCTTCTTGTTAATCTTCATTGGGAGATTAGCTTCAGCATTTATCTTCAAATTCTTCACAACTTCAAGATGTACTTGATGAATCTTGAATGAATGACTTCATCTTGAGCACTTGAGCTTTTCTTCAAGATTTGACTCTGAGCGCACATTGGGTGAGGTGGCTTCTTGTACTGATTCTTGAAAGATGGCGCTTTCAGCTTGAGAATCTTCAGAGAGAACATCAGAGAGAAAAAATTTCCTGGATCACTTTAGCAGGTTCATAAATAGCAACAGACTGATTGAGGAGGCTTCAATGCAATCTGTCACATAATCTTCAATTTCTGCTTCACCTTGCTTCTGGGGTTGAAAGATTGAATGTTGAAAGAATAATCTTCATTTCTTGCTCCTTCGAATGATAATTCTTCGATTCTCACGGACGAAGCCTTGGCTCAGAAATCTTCAACACAAACTACATGAGTTTCATCTTCACCTGAAATCACTTTTCAAAACAAAACAAAACTAAAAGAAAACTTAGAACAAAAAGTAAAACAGAAATAACACTATTTTTGATTTTGAATTTTTTTGATTTTTGATTTTTGATTTTTGTTTTTTTTTTTAATTTTAATTCTCCCCTAATATTTTAAATTAGAAGAACACTATGAACAAACTTAACAAAAACCAAAGTAATAGCTAACTTTATGAGTGATTTGGGATCAAAGTTGTTGGACAGCCTTATTCCACTTGTCGGTACCCTTATCTTCACATCTTCGTCTGATCGATCGCCAGTATTGTGGTCCACTTAAACACGAAACATTTGTGACAAGATTTGGACAATTTACCAATGACATGATACATGCATATATCTAATTATAACTTTATTATCATGACTGACCCTAATTCTTAAATAAATTTTTCTTAGGACCATTTAACTAACTACAACCAGGGATATTGTTGTCCACCTAAATTGAACAGTGAGATCTACAGACAATCTGTATGTGTTCAATTTTAAGTGTACTAGAATGTGTTTCCCGCTTCCTGATATGCCCCAACCATCAAGAACTTCCAGAGTACTCCTTACATCGGGTGAGCAGACAACCATTAAGAGAGAAGATAGATTCATAATTCTATAACTTATTGCTTCAAAGGGGTTGAGAAGTAGAAGGTTGCATATGCTGTGTACCAGGTCGAATTAGAAGTCATGCAAAGGAGACAACATATGGCTAACAGATAAGAAGTATTTCACATATATAGCCTGTAGAGAAATAGAGTTGCATATGTTGTGTACCAGGTCGGATTGGAGGTCATGCAAAGGAGACAACATACGACTAACAGACGGAAAGAAAGAAAATGATATTCTACAGACCTAATTTATCGGAATTTACCAGTCTCCCCATCCAACCGAAATTAAGGACAGAATCCGCACATCGAGGAAAAGTGAATCCACAGTTCTAGATACGGGTTATTTAATGTGACCGGTAGATTCCCATGTATATCTCCCTGCTCAACCTATCCAAGCGTCGTGACATCAGGTTAAACGGATCTAACTAGGTCAATATTTGTCAAGTCCTTAAATTTATTAGGTTCAACTTTCCCTAGTCAAGTCCATTTAAAAATTTTCGTGCCTACCAGCGCATCGAGCACAGAGCGTAGACGATTCAACTTAGGTACGTGTAATGCCCGTGTTTCCAGGCTAGGCATTTTAGTTGATGTAATAGTCTAGGTTAACCTTTGTACCCCATTTTGAAATAATAGAAGTGTATTATTTGAGTATTATGTGTTTTGTGCTTAATTGCTTAATTATGTGGTTTGATTAATTAAGAATAAAAATAAGCGTCAAAATTTAAGTGTAAAATAAACTTGATATCTTTGGATAATGTTTTAGTAGTTGAAACGAGGTTTCCGAATATATAAAGAGCGCCAGAATCTGACTTCGTATGAGGAAGTTATGATTTTCTGAAGTTTCGACTTAGCGGTATGCAGCCCGAAATACTCGATTTGAGATCGAGCGGTTTTTAGTAGAATCGATCTAAATGAGAATCGAAGATCTCGTTGTTGGTATCGAAACGATGAAAAGTTAGGCGAGAACGGACGTCAAACGAAGAAGTTATGAATTTATAACGAAGTTTTTCTGTCCCGGCCTACTAAAAATAATTAATAAAAATAAAGTCAAAATTAGCCGACGGAGTCTAAACGAGAGTTGTAGAGTGTAGTCACCTACGCATGGATATAAAGAACGTTGGAAATGGAGTTCGTATGAAGAAGATATGAATTTCCGAAGTTTGTTAAATAATTTGTATTTAAATTTAATCTTTAATTTGGATGTATATCCGAAGGAGTCACCGATCTGATCTGAAGTACGCCCAGTGTACTGGCGTACGCCCAGCGTACCGTGAAGCATGACGCACCTCACACTCGAGTTCTTCGGATGACGCATGCCATGACGATTCGGACGCGTACGCCCCGCGTACTGCTGTACGCCCAGCGTACTCCGAGGCTCTAGCCTCCTATAAATAGGATGCGAGGGTTCCGGGTATTTTTGCTCATTTCTTCTCCTTTTTGTGCCGAAGCTCTACGCGTAAACCCCTGAAGCCATCCCGACACCCCGGATCTCATATCCAAATTAAGAAGGAAGTTTCACGCTCCCGGGATCCCGAGAAGTGCGATTCCCGAGCCGAAGCTCTGCCCGCGAGAAGTTCGATTTTTGTAGAGATCTTCCAGATCTGCTGAGGATTACTACTTCTGTAAGCCGTAGTGCTGTCCGATCATCTTCTGATGAAGTGAGTGTATACTACCTTTCATAAACACGATAATAATACAAGTATGGTTTGAGTGTATTAAGTATATTGTTGTTTATATGCGTGAGTGTGTGGTTACTTTCTTCTAACGCATAATTATAAAGTATTTTCTACAAAATACGTGTTATGTGTATATTTTGTGTTATATGTGTGAATGTATATTCACTCTCTTCTATCTTATGGATCTGATTTGTTTTCTATGAAATACGTGTTATGTGTGTGTGCCTCATCTGTTATGTGGAATATGTATTGATTAAAGCATGCTATGTAGGTTATTAAACTATGTATAAAAATGTATATTTTTATCTACTAATATGTTGGGTAGAACATGGGTAGATAGTTGGTGTGTAATAAACAGATGAGAGGCCTCGTTGTTGTTTTGATTCAATCATCTAGCAGAGTTTAGATGACGACCACAGACTTTTCTAGACAGTCATGTGGAACACTAGCAGGCTCGCCACCTGTAGGTGTTAATGAACTTGTGTGTTTATTCGCTGTACTCCATCCCCCTCATAGTTGCCTTATTTGACTTATATTGCTGAGGAATCCCCGAAGCATGTGTTGTCGCCCCGATGAAATATTCTTAGACTAGGTCCCTTATGTCAGTTGTCTTAGGGATGTAAAGTGAGAATAACGGGAATGGGTAATTGGGTTATTGTTGGTTGGTGGAATTAAATATGATTATTTATTGTGGGTTGAAAACCCTATATGCTCACCAGGCTCCCAAGCCTGACCCACTCAGTTTTATTTGTATTACAGGAAGTGGTGCAAGGGCATAGGATGGATGAACCATCAAGTTGTTTTGTTTACAAGTCTGTATATGTTTATTTTTGTTGAATGACTTGTAATGTTATCGTTTATGCTTTATGGTCTGTATCGGAACATGACATCCCGAGTTTTGATTATATAATGAAAATACATTTCTTTTATGAAATGCTTTGGTAAACATTGTTTTATCACGTTTTGTTTTTGGGAACAAATTCCGCAACTCTTTCAAATCAAAAGGATTTACTCTGAAATTATTTTAAAAGCATAAATGAAAACTGGTCTTTTCTGGCCGAGATTTTGGGGATGTCACAGTACGTTACGCCGATTCAGATTGCCCGTTATTACTTGCTAATTTCATTTCCCAAAACATCTCCCTCAAGCACATTCCATTAACACCATATTTTTTTTTTATTTTCTGATTTTCTAATGTTTTTGAATTTTTTTTAAATTAAAATTTTCTAATTTTTTGTTGTGTTTTTATTTCTCCCCCTAAATTTATGCATAGGAGAGAAACGAAAATAAATGCGCAAATTTAAACTATCCTAAAACAAAAATTAGTCTTTAAAACGAATCAGCTTAAGAAAAATTCAGGAGTATAGAGAAGAAAACGCAAACCGTAACTCACCGATTGTATCTACATTCTGAAGGTCTGAGAATAGCACGCATAATCTCAGAATAGATCCAAAAATTATTCACATCGTTAAGCACTAACCCCATGAGTGATCCCTTCCTTTCTTCCTTCCCCGCAACAGGACACATACTCTCAACAAAGGTCTGAATGTTGTACAGTTGAGAGATGTCCCCTATCAAGTGCCAGGAACAACCACTACCAACAAACCAAAGTCTGATGATATGCCTCCATAGCTGCTCCGAAACAGAGCGGGATTTGTTGGTCTTTGGAACCCAGTCCATTTTGAAACTGGGTCGATCTTTGTCATCAACACACAATACTTTCTCCCATGACATGTCCTGTTTATCACAAACAAAAGCTGTAGAAATATTAGAATCATTAGGCGATTTAGGAGATTGAGCCTTTGGTACCCATTGGTAGTTGGGTTTAACCCATTTCTTTTTCGATCCGATGGGCGCCTCGGCACTTGATTTGGAACTTGAAGCCGGATGCCGAGATGACTTTAACCTAACCGGTCTTGGCTTCACAGGAGCATCTCTTGGACTAGACTTCTGGGTCCACATTTCCTTTCTTCCCTTGGGATTCGGGTGCTTGACCTTAGGAGTAGGATGCTTGGCCTTGGGATTTGAATTCTTGGCCTTCATGGCATTCCAGTCGGCATTGTCTGAACGTGACTTTGAGGGGTTTCTTTTGAAAAATCTCCCTCTTGGCGCGTTCTACCAGCCTTGTGCATAGTAGGGAACATATGCGCGATTAGGACAATTTTTGGCAATGTGTCCAGGTGTTCCACAGTGAAAACAAGTCTTTTTCTTCACTGTGAAGTTATCTCTTCCTGCCCCTGGTGGCGTATCCTTGCCTTGTCTCTTGCTTTTCCCACACGCACAATTGTAACAGGCACCCTGTTTAGCTTGAAATGGTGGCCTGTATTTACCAACAGCAGGTTGATTAGAAGCAACAGATTCAGAGTTCAAGGGGTCGTTTGTTTGTTCAGAAGAACTCTCCTTGTTCTCATCCTCTGTTACTTTGCCTGCACAAGAAGTAGCAACATTAGTATCTTCAATATAAATAACTCCTCCTGACACAAATCCAACTCGTTTTCCATATTGAAGATGTGTCTCCCTGTCAATTTCTTTATGTGTCATGGGGGTGGATGTGTAGTTATGATTGAAAGGAGGAGGAACACTATCATACCCTAGACCCTTGTTTTGATTATCTTTGAATTTTTAATTGGGTTTCAAACAAGGAATCGACTGTCTGACTTGACGCAGTATAATTTTTAAAACTAACGTCTGTTTTTCCACACTTAATTTTTAAAGCATCAAGTTCTTCAGTTTCGACAACAACTTGTCTCTTAATATAGTCATAATTTTCACACTTGTTGCTATACTCTTCCTGAAGTTTCTTAAAGTCCTTGGTTTTTGCTTCTAATTCAGCCTTCAGGGGTTTTTGTCCTTTCCTGAGTTGATATCCTTCATATCTCAGGTCCTCCACTTCTGTTTTAAATAAATCAATTTGTTCCCGAAGAAATTTAATCGTAGCATCACAAGCTGGAGTATATGTAACTTCAGTGACCGAAATGTTTTCAGAACTCATCATTTCTCTACACTTCAAAGCATCAAGTTCTTCAATTACTTCAGCAAGACTAAGATGATTGAGATCTTTTGTCTTCTTGATGATAGCCACGTTCATATCCCACGATTTCGGAAGTGAATTTAGCAGCTTTTTGTTTATCTCGGACTTAGTCAAGAAGATCCCGACTATATTCATCTCAGTAGTGAGTGTAGTGAATCGCTGCAACTGAGTTTCGAGGGTTTCTCCAGGGATATAATTGAAAATGTTGAAATTTTGTCTTAACATATCCTGATGACTCTCTTTCATGTTTTCAACTCCCTCGTAGACCTTAAAATCAATTAAAAACCACAACTGAAAACCAAAATCAAACTTAAAAGTCAAACCCTTTGATTATAAACCTCAAAAGTAATTTAAAAAGTTAAACTCAAAAGCCAAACTTGAAAAGTCAAACCGAAAAGCTAAATTTGAAAATTTAAAAGTTAAACAAAAAAATCAAAGTTTAAAGTCAAAGGTCAAACTTGGAAGTCAAAGTCAAAATTTAAGGTCAAAAGTTAAAAAAATAAAAGTCAAAAATTAAAATATAATTTTATTATTAATTTTAATTTAATTTAATTTATTTATTATTATTATTTTTATTTTTTTTTTAATTTTGGATGAAGAAGGAATTTAAAATTAAAAGAAATTGAGTTTTGGGGTTAAAAGTGTAAAAGATGTGAAAAAGAAACCGAGAAAAACGGGTTATAGTTTAAATTTTGAGAGGTTGTAACAGATGACCAGCTAGCTGAGTTGGTAAGGCGTATGTGCTCTTGATTTGGAGGTCGCGGGTTCGAAACCCGGCACACCCCCCTTTCTTTTTTTAATTAAATGTTGTGCGGCTTGCTGCTGCTTAGTCGGCTTCCCTAGTCGCGATCCGAGCCTAGCCGAAATCCGAGCCGTATACTCCCAAACAAGCCGCAAACCACCGGTGACCGTGAACTGTTTCCGGCAGTAAGCTCCGGCCGTGAACTCCGAAACCCTAGCCGCCGGCCGTAAACTCCGATAAAAAACACCAATTTTTCGACTTTGAAGCTCCGAAACTCGATCAAAAACCCTTTTTTATGAAAAACACGAAGAACAAACCCCCCTTATTTTCCAGTGATCTATGCAAAAACGCAAGAATATTTCGAAAATAAGATCAAATTATGCCCCAAATCTGACAAAATCGACTGATACAACTTGGCTCTGATACCAATTGTAAGTCCTTAATTTGCCTGTCTATCAATCAGATCCGTTTGATGGTGCGGAATCCCAATCAAACGGATGATGTCAGATCAAAAAGAAGAGAAGGAGAAGAAGAAGATGATGAATCTCAATGTATTAATGAATAGAATGATGATCCGGATACAAGAGATTCACACACACTAACACACAATAGTTCTTCTGTCTCTCTGGCCGTAAACTCTCTAGGGTTCATCAATCTCTACTCCTCACCCTAACACCTATATTTATACTTGGAGAACATGGACCGGATAACATGGGCCGTAAATGGGTTTACAGCCGTAAACTCAACCGTAAACATGACCTGACCATAAACTAGACTGTAAGCTCATAAAGTATTACACAAAAATATAATTGCCTAGAAAAGCAAAGTATAAACCATATTTTGACCCAACACATAGCTTACAACTAGGTGAAATATGTATGACTACATTATCCTAAGGTTTCATGCTTTATATAACGATTAATATTTATAGATTTAAATATCTTTTTGATAAAGCAGTTTGATAAGCATGTAATCCCCCCCCCCCCCCCCCCCCGGTAAACCTTTAAACTAGTGAAAAGGGGCCGTGAACTCACCCTGGTAGCGTGATTAGAAGCGTCGTTGCTACTGCACCTGAAGCTTCACATCATTAGGAGGATTTTTGAAATAGCTCAAGAGATAGAGATAGATAGATAGATAGATAGATAGATAGATAGATAGAGTGTGTGTGTGTGTGTGTGTGTGTTTTGGGTGTGAAGAAATCAGAAAGTGAGCACCTCTACTTATAGTTCTTATGCATGCGATGCACCTCAGGCACGATGTGCATATGACTCGTGGCTCCATCTAGAGTTTGTCACTTGTCACACTTCTGACGGTCGACGTCTGTCTAATCTCGACAAATCTGGGTATCAAACGTGTACGTCGAGCATGGCGCGCACTTGGCGTGCAACTCTAAATGTTTTATAAAAACTCATATATTGCCTATATGAATCTTGTTTCTTACACTTTTTATATATTTGTGTAGCTCTCTAATAGCACTACAACTTTTCTTAAGGTTGCGTTGACAAATTTTAACTTTTATTTTTAACTCATATTTTATATATATTTTTTTTTCTAAAAATCGTATCTTCTTACACGAACTCGATTTTTGACATTTTTCTTTTTAAAATTCTTAACTCTCGGAGTACTACAATTTTTATTTTAGTGACGTTAGTCATAACTCAACCGATTTCTGTATACCATTTTGATGTTAATAGCGTTATTAACGAAGTTGATTTTAGTTTTTATAAAACAATAACTACTCCTGTTGGAGTCAGATTTTTACCACTTTTATATCTTTGGGATCACTTTGTTGTGTACTTTCCAAGTACACCGACCGTTATTAAAAGTGGTGTAGCTTTTTGGTCACTCATTTCTTATCCAATTAGTTTTATTTAAAAATTGTATCGCACCTGATCATATTTTATCGAAGTATGAAAAACTTTATTATTGTAATCTACCGATGCTAATATGTGGTGATGGTTGATGATGGGAATTTCTCAATTGTCATAGAAGAGATGGAAAAGTGATCTATTAAGGATGTTGGGAGGATACAACAATGAGAATTTGATCAATTTTTCCTTTTACGTCAAGGAATTCTTTCCTTGACACTGCAACCTTCTTTTACCTTCTTTTTCTTTGGCTTGGAGGTGGAGTCATGGGATCCACTTGATTCCTTATTTTCAAAAACCGTGTGGAAGTCTTCCAGATTGACCTATCTTTGTATATCCTCTTCTTCATTAAAAAGAAAAACAAATTTTGGTTCCTATTTTATTTGGACTTCGGTTCCAACATCAGCGGAGTCACCGACTTCAATTGGTGAAGGAGTAGGTTTTGATCCTTCAAACAAGTTTCCTTATGCTGCTAGAGCTCTTTGCATTGTTTCTTCCATTTCAGTAACCCATTTTCCCATATTCTGGAGATTATAAATTGTGTTCAGATTGATGAACCAATCGACCCAGTAAGCTGTAATGAATTTAATATCTTCTTCCTTCCGTTTCTTAATCATTGTTTGTCTTTGCTTTTGTGCCTTGAGATCTCATTTAAATGCTTTAAATCATTTTCTTGAGATTTGATAGGAGGCTGGTAGTTGGTCCAACTATCATCTGCAATTAACTTGGTTTCAATAACCACTGGTGTATGTAGTGTATGTGGGATTGAAAAAAAGATGAAGTTCAGCTCCTCGGGTGTAAAAACATGCAAGTGCTTTCTCCTGGAGACCTTAGGAGTTTTATTGACACTATGATCCTCTTGGAATCCTGCTTGGGCGTTGTCTGATTTTAATCTTACACCGTTACACTTACTGTAACATAGTGGACAGATAGGGTTCGAGCAGGTGATTCAATGTGGAAAATGAAGGGCTACTGGAGACTTTTAAGAGTCATCGTTATAAGCCGTGTATCGCTTTTGGCTTAGAGGAGAAGGAAGTTTTAACTTCTTCTTCCTAAATAAGTCCTCAGACAAAAATAGTGCTTCAGCCTTTTCTTCATTCACATTGACAGGGTCTTCGATGTGGATTAGGTCTTAAGCTTCAATGGGGTCCTCATTAACAGTCTTCCTTTATTAACGACTCTAGCTCCCTTGGTTATAGTTTTCATTGGACTCTAACTCTTGGAAATTGCCTTGTCTTTCATTGATTTTGGCTCAGGGACTGGGCCAATGGTCTCTGTGTGTGTGTGTGTGTGTGGGGGGGGCTATATGGGGTAGAGTTATATGATGTTATACCACTCGTAGCCTTAATCTGGTCATTGACTGCAGCGTCAAATAGTCCAATGGTAATCAAGATATGCATTTTAAGTTTTCTAATCATACCAAAAATAGATTGGTCTTTGGGATGAGAATATCATTTGAGATATCGGCATGCAAAGAAATTGATTTCATCTCCAAGACTAATTTCAACTTCATTGTGAAGGTCCACCAAATAGAGAGACAAAAACTTGATGTGAGATTGGTGAGTCCTTCCTTGGGTGATCCTTTACCCACATATTGATTGAAATCATCCGAAAGGATAGTTCCATAATCAACAACCTTGCCGATAAAGATGCTCCAGACGATGTCCAACAAATGTTTCTCCATGTTGTCCGTTCCTCCTGTTCTTCCACATAAACACCTACTGATTTAATTGCAAACGTACTGCCATACAACTGGAAGCTTCCCCTTTTGATTTCAACAATTCCTTTGAGTTTAGCTTGATAACCCATCTTGTAGAGGGTTGTGTGTAGGGTTTCTATATTAGTTTCAAAAAGATTAGATTTAGCAATGAAATACTTGATGATTTGAATAACATAAAACAAGTTTATAACCCATCAGGGATCTTCATGCAAATTTGGAAAGAAAAACAACTCCAACCAAAGAAGACAATGAAGAAATAACAACCTTTGTAGTTTTTTGGATCCTCTTGGGAGGCTTGGAATTTGATGAAGATTGATGAACTTTATAGACACCTACAAGAAGCGAACTTGATGTAGATGCTAGTCTAAAACTCTTAACCCTTAAGCTTGACGTTCTTAATCAGTATGAACTTCAATACAGTAAAATGAAGAGAGTCAATCTTCCAAAGATAAACAAAATTGAGAGAGAATCATGCATGTCACGTTTTTTCTATCCAGAGAACAAAAAGGGATGAAATCCTTTCTTAGAAGAACATCTATCGCACACAAGTCCTTAACTAGTTAAGCACTTATGTCCCTAAAGCTAGTTTGTATCCCATACCTTTAAGACTAGCCATGATTTTTGATTAAAGTAATCAAAATCCTATGCCTTCCTTTTTCTTTCGTAATTTTAAAAAATAAGAAAGCAAAAGAAGACAAAGCTTTTATATTCTATAAGCCAAGTTTATAAAATGCGAACTTAAACTTTTTGGTAATAGACAAAAGCATTCATCTAGTCCAACATATTGTACATGACTTATTAATTGATACCATTTGAATTATCTAATCTTACTTGCTAATGAAAAATATTATTTCCTAGAAATAAATAATTTCCAATTTAATTATAAGAGTTTATTGAATATTTATTAAAACTAGTTTCTTTTAAATAATTAATTATATCAAGTTGTTACTGTGGCCCATTAGTATCATATGTTAATTAGCAATATCACTTTAATAGAACTCTGGAGCATACTAGATCTTTGATTATGAAGATGTCAAAGTTGCTAGGGTTCTTGAAATTGGCTAATATAAGGATTCTGAGTTTAATGGTTTCAAGAAATTTGTGTTTGGTGAGAATTGCCATTGATTCATCAGCGAGCTTGAGATTAACTTCATCAACTTTTTCTGTTGTTCAGAATGTAGAAAAGGCACACTTGAAGAGCACCGACTGGGGAACAACCTCAGTAAACGCATCAAAATCTCCAAACAATGGGTGTTAGAAAAAATATTGAATCACCAGCTTGATTGCAACATCATACAACTCATGGTCATTGAAGATTGCATGATAGTTGAGTGGTGTAATGGTTGGGATTTTGTTTTTGACAGTCAAGGTTGAGCCAAGTTGCTTGGCTTGCTTCTTAGAAACTCTGGATTTCGCCATGATTGATTCGAAAATGATTTTGAAGAACTTGCAGAAATATTTTGAGTAAGATGAGGAAGAAGATGGTCACCAATTAGGGTTCAGAAAGCATAAAGATTCCTTGGAAATAAATGGGTGCATTTATACCTCTGGATTTGGAAATAAATTCCAAACTAGAAAAGTTTTTTAACAACTATAAAAGCCCACGGGTTTTTATCGTTTGGAGTATTTTAAAGAAAAGTATTTCCGGAAATGGAAAGCATTAAATGCGGTTAAGGGGCGCAATAAATGAATGGTATGATGAGGTGAGAAAATGTGGAGTATTGGTTGAGTTAACAGTTAGACATCATGGGCTAGTCGGATAAATTTCATCCAACAGTTGGATTTTTACTAATCACCTCATGAAAGGTTTGGTAAAGTACTTTTATTGAAAAGACAAATCTTCATTTTATTTTTAAAAGAAAACTATATGGTTTTTTGAAAAGATACTTTTAGGGTTTTAAACATATTTAATGACACTGAATAAAAACATTCCGAAAAAATTTATCCGATCCATTAAATAGTACACCTTTGAAGAAACATTATTTATTACAAAATAGAAAAATAGGACTTCGTGTTCTTGAAGGAATAATTGTGATATGTCTGATGATTAAGACTACGAAAAGATAAGCACTGCAAAGTAACTTGATTAGGTTAGATATAATAATAATAAAATGATCCACAAAGTACATATGACATAAATAGTCTTTGGTAAGCAACATATACCGAGGAGGCATTTATGAAATCTGTGCTCTATAGTTAAACTTGAAAAAGATAAAATTTTGACACCATAGAAAAATATATGTGTTTCAAAGATATGGAGAGGGCAAAATGAATGAAGAATATATATATTTGTTCTATAACACCCAGAAACGAGAAGGCTAATTAAGGAAAGATATTATGCAAACTGAAGGTCTACTCGCCGAGTCCAAGGGGGATAACTCGACGAGTAGAAATAAGTTTTGGACGCGGGTAGAGAGACTTACTCGACGAGTTAGTGAGGACCAAATTGACGAGTTGGTCTGGTTTGGGAAACCCTAGATTCGGGGTTTTGCACCTTATTTAAACATCTTAATTCCCACCCTCAACCTCATTTTATAGCCTCCAAGTCCCAAACCCTAATCCACGAAACCCTAGTGTTTTGTTTGAGGTTCTAAGACATTTGAGTGATCCTTGTGTATTTCTGAAGCTTGTAGAAGAAGAGGAAGCTAGAGGGCTCAAGAGGGAGAGAGTAGATCCAGAAAATATACATCATTTGTTACATTTTCGGGTAAGCAAGTCCCAAGCTTGCTTAATGGTTTCTTATATCTCTTCCTTTCATTTTTTTATGAGGGTTTTTGGTCCAAGTATGTTAGCATGTGGAGAATGGACGTCCCTAGTATCTTATCTTTCAGATCTGGGATCTATAAAGGGTTTCATGGAGTAAAGATGCAAAATTTATGACGAGGGAAGCCCCGTCCAGTCTTTAAAGTGTTGTTATGGTCTTTTAATCCCCAAAAGGCCATGCATGGAAGGAAAGCCTGAGACTTTACGTGTTTAAATGATGTTTAAGGCCTAGATCTATGTTAGTATGCATTAGCTTGGAGTATTATGGATTTTTGGATAAAGAACTATGTCTTAAGAAACTAGGGTTTTAGCTAAACCTATTAAGAAGGACTAGTAGCGGGTAAAGTTGGAAACTTTACCCTTAAGAAGGCTCTTCCAATATGTAGAAGGAGTATGGAGCTTTGATCTAGAGAGTAGAGGCTTAATCTGTTAAGATGGCCCAAACAGACTACGAGACTCGTCGATTCCATAGAGGATCTCGACGAGTTGGGTCGTGATGTCCCGATCCAGGTTAAGGTATAACTCGACGAGTCTGTGAAGGGACTCGACGAGCTGATTCACCAAATCATGAATATGAGTAGCCACGGAACTCAACAAGTGAAGGGGGTGACTTGCCAAGTTGGATCGCGATTTATAGAACTCGGCGAGTTGATGGAGCAACTCGGTGAGTTTAGTCAACTCGGGGTGCTGACTTTGACTTTGACCAAGCGTTGACTTTGACTTTGACAAGGGGTAAAATGGTCATTTTACACTATGAATGATTATCAGTTTTTGACTAAGTATTTTGTTGGTAATGATAGCTCGATGAGTTGAGTGATCAGCAGTTCGGGGATCTGCCAGCTAGCAGCGAGAGGTTTATTCGCGGGATTCTACAATTAGCTTGTGAGGTGAGTTTTCTCCAGTAGGAGCGGGTCGAAGGCACCAATGCCGAATCGTTTATGTAAGTTAGTGAATGTTGGATTTAGGTCCGATGTCGGGGTTAGCCTGATGTAAATTTTATGTTTCCAGACTCCGTCCGATGTTGGGGCAAGCCGGAGGAATGTTTAGCTTATATGTTTTGTGCTGTATGTTCCGAACTTCAATCCGATGTCGGGCGGTGCTCGAGGAAAGTATGCATGTTTAGTTATACTTCTTGTCTTTGTGATACTTATATGTGCCTGGTAAGGAGGTGAGTGTGGGCGGGGTCTCGTATCTCATCACTAGCTAACTGTGGACGAGGTTCCATATCTCATTATTAGGAGAATAGGGGCGGGGCCCAAGATAAGCTGGGGCCTTGAGACTAGCAGTTATAGTGTAGTGTTGATTGTTATGTACTAGCATGAGTATATGTTATTGTTTGTATGAGCATAACGGGAGGGGCCCAGAGATAGGTGGAGCCTAGTAGAAAAATATATGTATACCGCCCGGGGCTCGATGCCAGGCGGGGACTGATGTCGGATACATCCGATGTTGGGCAAGGCCCGAGATAGCAGGCTAGGCCTAATGGTTTCAGTATGTGTTTATGTGTATGGTATGTGGTAGTTTGGGGAGACTCACTAAAATTCGAGCTTACAACTTTCAGTTTTGGTTTCAAGTACTTCCACTAGCAAGGGGAAAAGCTTGGGATAAATGCATGGCACACCCCATAGCTTTTAGCCTGAGATGATTTACTCTTATATTTTGATAAATGATTTTTATACAGTGATTGATATGATGTTTTGAAATATTTTCACTTATGTTTCCATGAGATGATTTAGATTACTATGGTTTTATTTATAATTTTAAAAGAAACTTTTGGACTATATTTTTTGGATGTTACAAGTTGGTATCAGATCCTTCGTTTGAGGGATTCGGGCGTACTCTCGGGTGTGCCTGAACTCAAACTGAGGACTTGGTATGAAAATTTTCAAAAGAAAATAATTTTTATAAAAAAGAACTTTAAGAAAAAGAATTTTTTTTTGAAAAGAGAAAAGAACTTTGAAAAAAGAGAAAACGGGTGTGGTGCATGCAATCAGCCGAGCTCAAGTAAGTACTCCCAAACTACCCATACAAGTTTATGTTATGATATGCTTATGAGAACTGCATGCTAGATTAGGACTTAGGATCTAGGAAGGATGCCTTATGTGCCTATTATATGTGTATCAGCTTTATGAACTGCATGCTAGTACAGATTAGTCAGTGATATGATCGACTGATTAGGTTATGCTTGATTATATGTACTCAATGCTCGAATGCTGCTTGCTTTGTGCTTTTAGGAGTTCTAGTTATCTTTCAGTAACTAGTAGACAGATATGTTACGTTAGATACTACGAGGACTAAATAATTTCAGAAGGTTAGGTTTAGCCTTATTTTGTAGCCCTCGTTTGAGTCTAAACGTTGTAGGATAGTACCTCTCATTCGAGGAATTATCTTGTATTAGTGATATGTAATGGTATTCGTGAGCTAGTTAAGGGAAATGGCAGGGACATCTTATGTAGCTGATGGCAAAGAGTGGGTTGGTGATTACCCTAGGGCAAGCCTAGGATGAGATTAGTGCCGGTAGTAGTAGTAGTAATGTAAGGGGCATGGTGGAGTCGAGGAAATTCTTGAGGAAAGTATGGATAAATGTGGCAGATAGTATGCGCCCGTACTACTAAAAGCAGAGGATCCGTACTCGAGTCAAGGAGGGCTGAGATAAAATCGGGGAACTTGTAGTGCATGTGTGATCCCTTGAGAGTGATGAGTATTTTGATGGTTGTTATGTTACGTTGCAGTATAGTGACGCTACGTGGTAGACCAATGGGTGGTTTAGGCACCGAGGAGGGATCAGGTTCAGGCTCTAGAGCCGGGCAGCTTGATGAGCAGATGAGAGAGCTTATTTCAGCTGAGATTATGCACAATATTTTATACCAGACTTCTATGATCTTTGGAACGGTCAAGGAGGGAATTTTGGAGATTTTGGACGAGAGTTTGGGTGCGTTCCGCATTGAGATGGTGGCCATGATGGGGACGCGTACATTGACGTTCTAGGAGTTCAGAGCTTGTGGAGCTCCCGACTATCATGGGGCTACGGACCCCATTGCTAGCAGCCGGTGGTTGGCAGATGTCCCCAACGGCTTTCGTTCCAGCCGATGTCCCGAGGGGGACAATGTCCGACTTGCTTCCTGTGTTCTAAAGGACAGAGCACGTGATTCATGGGAAGAGGTTGGACATGCTATTAGAGATGATGTCGCGTTGGACGCGATGATGTGGAGTGACTTCTCGGTCAGGTTCAAGGCCGAGTTTGCACCAGTTATTGAGGTGCAAAAGTTAGCATGGGAGTTCCCGAACCTCCAGCAGACTAACAGAGGCAGTGGTGGAGATCACCGCCAAATTCAGAGAGAGAGCCCTTCTTGTTCTGCAGCATGTGGCAGAAGAGGAGATGAAGAAGGTCGGTACCACGAGAGGCTGAGGAGTGACATTAGACAGTTTGTGATCCGTTCCTGCTGCAAGATGTTGGAGGATATGATCTGTCGAGCCAGGGAAAGGGAGATCGACTTAGAGGTAGAGGAAACCAGATGAGATTCACACATTTGCAGGGTCAGGCAAGAAGTCCAAGGGATCATATTCTGGATCGAGAGGCCATCAGGACCGTAGCCATTGTGGCAAGTGAGGCAGGGCACACGAGGGTACATGTAGAAGTGGCAAGGGTGGCGATTATGGCTGCTTCAGGTAAGGCTAGATCGGTCATTATAGCAGGGATTGTACTGATGCCACCACCTAGGGATCAGACCGGATCTGTTTCCAATGTAGTCAGCGGGGCCATAAGAAGGCCCGATGTTCTAGTTTGGCTGCAGCTGGATAGGTGATAGCACTTGCCCCTGCGACATTGAGGATCACCGACGGGTGTCAGGATCAGGCAGAGGCGCCTGCGGCGGGGAGCAGGGCTTTCCAGTTTATTACAGAGAAGACACGAGCAGCCCCTGATGTGGCAGGTGCGTATCTTTTGCTTTTCCATCAGTTTCTATTTATGATTTTGTTTCTATTATCTCCCATCCATATGAGTATTTATATTTTGGGATTGTACTTTCTTCTTATGTTCAGATTATATGCCATTTGCATACCATGAGTCTTAGGGTAGTAGTATGGGGACGTCTTCATATAAAGTGAATTCTTGGGATGCGGTAGCTGTAGCAAGTGTGATTGGAACCAGGGAAGTGTTCCGACAATCTTCAAGGGTATTACTGCTTTAGTGTTGGTTAGTTTTGGAAACACTAATAGTGGTAAGCATTGATTGCCAGTAGGATTGATCACTAGATGATACGAAGGATTAGGGGATCTTTTCAGCCAGTGTGCTATAAGATGTTAGTTGAACCAAAGTGGGGGAGAGTTCTCCAAGGGTTCAGGAACATAAGGAACTGTGGATTTAGAACGAGTTCACATTCTCTTCAGGAAGGAAGGCAACCTAAGTGGCTGAGTGGATTGAGATGTATGTGAGTTTGGAGTTGGGAAACATCCCAACCTAAGGTTCACGTCTTTATTCGATTACTAGCTTCGGAATCAGGATGGGGATTCCATTCCGGATGCGAGTTCAGCCAGGATATTAGGTCGAGTGCATGATCTGCGTGGGAAGTGTTGTAGGACTATGGGATAGCCGTAGCATTCACTAGTAGCCAGACAGCATGGAAAATGTTGTAAGACTGTGGGTTAGCCGCAACATTCATTAGTAGCCAGATAGCAGAGTGTGGGCGAGGCCCGTATCTCCTAGTTAGTGGATTGTGGGTGAGGCCCGTATCTCTTAGTTAGCGGAGTGTGGTTGGGGCCCGTATCTCCTAGTAAGTAGGGTGAGTGTGAGGGAGAATCAGGAAATAATAGGTAGATAAGATTCGAGGTGAATTTGTACCTGCGTAGCCCTAGACAGATGAGACTTGGGAGCAAGGTCGCTAAGTAGTATAATTTGGGTGAGACCCATGGGTGACGCCCGTGCGATAGTAGCAACACAGGTGGGACCTGACGGAGACCGTGGGGTCAAGATACAGGAACGTGGATTCTAGGATTCATAGATCCATGAGTGGCAAGATGGATACATCAGTTTTGATAGCCGAAGCTTTCTTCAGATGTCGCTAGGAGCGAATGAGAGGGTGATCATTGGTTCAGTAACCGAGTGGAATCCGGTATTACAAATAGTGGATAGATAAGTTGGACCTGGGAGGTCTCGGTTGCTTTGGAAGGTAGATATGAGGCAGTGGGATGATCAGACAGAAGTAGTGATTATGAGGATTCTAGTGCGTGACGTAGCTTGCGGATCAGAAGAGCGAAGACACTTACAGTTGGATTGGATAATCTCAGAGTAATTGATTTGACCCTGTTGCGCAACTCTCGTCTGTGTCTAACCTTTTTAGGGATGAATCTTCTACTCGAAGGATTATCTGAGCCTTCTGGCAAGTATAAGTATTCTACAACTAGTTATAGATAACGCATTTTGTTCTGATAGTGGCATCGAGATAACTGGAGTGAGGAGTTTTGCGGTTGAACAGTTTACTTCGATTGGGTTTAGCTACCTTGGGAAGGCCTTTGAGTGTGCAGGATGCTATTGGTACTTCCAGGAGGGCGAGTGTCGATGGCACGAGAGATTTTTGCAGGGTAGGTGGCTATATCGGACTTCGAGGATGAAGTCCAGTTAAGTAGGGGAGACTTGTAACACTTGGAAACCAGAAGGAAAATTAAGGAAAGATATTATGCCAATTGAAGGTATACTCGTCGAGTCCAAAAGGAGATAACTCGACGAGCATGAATAAGTTTTGGACGCGCGTAGAGAGACCCACTCGACAGGTTGGGGAGGACCAACTCAATGAGTTGGTCTGGTTTTGGAAAACCCTAGATTTAGGGTTTTACACTCTATTTATGCACCTTACTCCCTACCCGTCAGTCTCATTTTACAACCTCCAAGTCCAAAACCCAAATCCACGAAACCCTAAAGCTTTGTTTGAGGCTGTGAGCCATTTGAGTGATCCATGTGCATTTTTGAAGCTTGTGGAAGAAGAGGAAGCCAGAGAGCTCAAGAGGGAGAGAGTAGATCTAGAAACTATACATCATTTGGTACTTTTTCGGGTAAGAAAGTCCCAACCTTTCTCAATGGTTTCTTAGATCTCTTCTTTTCATTTTTTATGAGAGTTTTTGGTCCAAGTATGTTAGCATGTGGAGAATGGACGTCCCTAGTAACTTACCTTTCAGATCTGGGATGTAGAAGGGTTTTCATGGCATAAAGGTGCAAACTTTATGACGATGGAAGCCCCATGCAAGCTTTAAGGTGTTGTTATGGCTTTTAAGCCCCAAAAGGCCATGCATGGAAGGAAAGCCTGAGACTTGATGTGTTCAAATGATGTTTAAGGCCTAGATCTATGTTAGTATGCATTAGCTTGGAGTATTATGGCTTTTTGGACAAAGTACTATGTCCTAAGAAACTAGGGTTTTAGCTAAACCCATTAAGAAGGACTAGTAGCGGGTAAAGTTGGAAACTTTACCCTTAAGAAGGCTTTTCCAGTTTGTAGAAGGAGTATGGAGCTTTGATCTAGAGAGTAGAGGCTTAATCTGTTAAGATGGCCCAAACAGACTACGGGACTCGCCGATTCCATAGAGGATCTTGACGAGTTGGGTCGTGATGTCCCGATCCAGGTTAAGGTATAACTCGACGAGTCTCTGAAGGGACTCGACGAGTTGATTCACCAAATCACGACTATGAATAGCCAGGGAACTCGGCGAATGAGGGGGAGACTCGACGATTTGGATCGCGATTTCAGGATTACGATTTATAGAACTCGGCGAGTTGATGGAGCAACTCAAGGAGTTTAGTCAACTTGGGTTGTTGACTTTGACTTTGGCCAAGCGTTGATTTTGGCTTTGACCAGGGGTAAAATGGTCATTTTACCCTAAGAAGGATTATCAGTTTTTGATTAAGTATTTTTTTGGTAATGATAGCTCGATGAGTCTAGTGATCAGCAGTTGGGGGATCTGCCAACTAGCATCAAGAGGTTTATTTGCAGGATTCTGCAGTCCACTTGTGAGGTGAGTTGTCTCCAGTAGGAGCGCGTTGAAGGCACCAATGTCGGCCCATTTATGTATGTTAGTTTATGCCGGATTTAGGTCCGATGTCGGGGTTAGCCCGATGTCGACTCGGTCCGATGTCGGGGCAAGCCTAAGGAATGTTTAGCTTATATGTTATGTGTTGTATGTTCCGGACTTTGGTCCGATGTTGGGCGGGGCCCGAGGAAAGATTGCATGTTAGCTTATACTTGTTGTCTTTGTGATACTTGTATGTGCCTGGTAGGGAGGTGAGTGTGGGCGGGGTCCAGTATCTCATCACTAGCTGAGTGTGGACGGCGTTCTATATCTCATTATTAGCATAATATGGGCGAGGCCCAAGATTGGCGGGGCCTTGAGACTAGCAGTTATAGTGTTGTGTTGATAGTTATGTACTATCATGAGTATATGTTATTGTTTGTATAAGAATAGCGGGCGGAGCCAAGAGAAAGGCAGTGCCTAGTAGAAACAGATCTGTATACCGAGCGGGGCTCGATGCCAGGTGTAGCACCCGATCCCTGGTATGTATTTCATTCAAGTGTTTTTCACAATTTGGAATAAGACTCGGCGTGTTGATGGACAACTCATCGAGTAATAGCGACTTGGACCCGGGGGTTAAGTGGTGGACTCGTCGAGTTGGCGGCATGACTTAACAAGTAGACTCTGGCTGGACAAAACCCTAATCCAAGGGTTTGCACCCTATTTAAATGTCTTATTCAGCCTCCCTCATCCCTGATGCTCTCAGAACCCCATCACATCAAACCCTAATCGTCCTTGGTGAATATCTAAGGCCTATTTAGTGGTTCTTGGTGGTTTGTGGTGGCAAGAAGGAATGAGAAGCTTGAGGAACCAAGAGATTGGCCAGAGGAGTCAAACTTGTGCATCATCTACAGTCCTTGGAAGGTATAAAGTCATCACCTTGCTCCTTCTTGTATTATATCCCTTTTTGGGGAGATTTAGGGTTTTTATAAGCCATTCTTGGTGACCAACCATGATTGCAAGCATGGTGGGGGTTAAGGTTTCAGATCTAGGCTCATTAAAGGGTTAGAAGGCAGAAAGGGACAGCCCTTGCATCCACGGAAAGCCTCATGCACCTCAAGACTTCTTTTAGGGTCTTTTTAACTCATAATCCCATGCATGCACGTAAAGTTCGTAACTTTACGTGCTAGATCGATCTCAAGAGCCTACATCTATCACTTGGACAAGTGTTGTACATCAGAAATCGAGAAATGCGACTTAGACAACCTCGAATCGGTGAGTTGTTCTTAGGACTCGGCGAGTCCGAGGCTTGACTTCCCTTTTTCTGTTAGGTTTCAAAGGTACCCATTGAGTGTTAGAATAGCCTTAGAAGGGTCCGGGGGAGTGACCCGACGCATTGGACTTAGCCATAGACTTGTAGTTCATAGGACTCGACGTGTGCATGAGCAGACTCAGCGAGTCCAAGGCAATCTCCTAACTGTTGAAGATGAACTCGATGAGTTGTTCCTACAACTCGGCGAGACAAGGACATGACTTGTTTGTAGGACGAGGATGACCTCAACGAGTTGTTCACACAACTCGGCAAGTTGAATGAAGGTTCATTTGAGGTTGTTTAGAAGGAGAACTCGTTGAGTCATTGCTAAACTCGACAAGTAGAAGCGTGAAGAAGGACATATAAAGGGTAGGGACTCGACGAGTTGGAGGCCCAACTCGGTGAGTCAGGTCAACTGGAAGTTGACTTTAACTTTGACTCGGTCAGGGGTAAAATAGTCATTTTACCCTAAGAACAGTTATCAGTGTCTGACTAAGTGTTCTATGGGAATTATAGCCGGAGGATCACCTGAGCAGCAGTCAGACATCTGTTGATCAGCTTTTCAGCAGTCAGCCTTACGAGGTGAGTTCCCTTCCAGTAGGGGTGTGTCTAAGGCACCAATTCCTGCCCACCAGTAGGTGATTATGGTTGAGATGGTTATCTTTATGATAATTTTCTGGTTGCTATATCTATGTTGAGAATGTGTTTAGTAGTAGTAGGGCACACTAGCCTTGGTTACCCATGTTGGAAGATACCGATGACTATTACCGGTTGAAAGATACCGAAGGGGTGGATAAAACCCATGCATGTATAGTAGTATGATTATGATATGTCATTATGTGACTTAGTATGCTAATGTATGTTATTATGAAACTAATATGTTATGACCTGTAATATGTGATAGGAATAGGAGTGAAATAGTCCCTAGATACCGATTGAAAGATACCAAATGGGAGGTTAGTTCCTAGGTACCGGTTGAAAGATACCAAAGGGGAGAGTAGCTCGCGGTTACCAGTTGAAAGATACCGAAAGGGAGGATAGTTCCTGGTTACCGGTTGAAAGATACCGAAGGGGAGGCTAGTTCCCGGTTATCGGTTGAAAGATACTGAAGGGGAGGCTAGCTCCCGGTTACCGGTTGAAAGATACCGAAGGGGAGGCTAGCTCCCGGTTACTGGTTGAAAGATACCAATGATTATGTGCTATGGGTATTATAGGGGAACTCACTAAGCTTCATGCTTACAGTTTTTGTTTTGGTTTCAGGTACCTCTTCGTCCAAGGGGAAGGAGTCGGCGGTGTAGCAGCGCATCACACACACACACATGTTTTCCGCATGGAGCTTCCTGGGAATGTACTCTGATTTATTTTACTTTTGACAAATGGTTTTTATGGGGACATGTTTTGGATTATCGAAACATTGGTTGTGACATGAAATATTATTATGAATGTTTTTATATTGATGGTTTATGTTACAATTTATTTAAAAATGAAATTTTTGGCCTTGAATTTTGGGAAGTTAGAAGTTGGTATCAGAGCCCTAGTTTGAGGGATTCTGACACACCCTCGGGGGTGTCTGGACTCAAACCGTGGGGCTAAAGGATTTTAAAAAAATGGTTTTATAAATCTAAGAAAAAGAGTTTGAAAAAGAACAAGGTGTGTGATGCGTGCGACCGGACGGGCTCAAGTAAGTTTTCCCTAGGATACCCATAATTGTTATGTTATGTTATATGATATATGACTCTGAGAACTGCATGCTAGATTAAGGCTAAGGATCTAGAAGGATGCCTTTTATGCTTAATATATGTTTCTGAGAAATGCATGCTAGATTAGGGCTGAGGATCTAGGAAGGATGCCTTATATGCCTGTTGTATGAGCTACATGCTAGGACTACCTAGTCAGCAGTAGGATGGTAAGGACTCCTGGTGCAGCTGATGGCAGAGAGTAGGTCGGAGAGTGCCCTAGGGAAGCCTAGGATGAGAATAGTTGGAAAGGGATATTGGTTAAGCGACTTGGTGAAGTCGAAGCAATCCTTGAGGAAAGTACGGATAGATGTGGAAGGTAGTATGGGCCCGTACTAATGAAAGCAGAGGATCCGTACTCGAGTCAAGGAGGGCCGAGATGGAACCAGGAATCTTGGATAATGTGTGAGACCTCTAGAGGTATGTTTTGATCCTGACATTTATGTGTTTGTTCCCAGTATGGTGGTCACATGACATGGAGCAGGAGGCTCAGGATCTGGGTCAGGATTGGGATCGGGCTTGGGCGCGTGATTCAAGTAGGTTGATGATGGATTACGCGAGTTCATCACGTCTGAGATTACGAGAGGTATCCTTGAGTCGACCCCGGTCATTTTCGGGTCGATCATGGAGGGGATCATTGAGCTGATGGAGGATTGCCTCCAAGAATTCAAGAGTGATTTGGCGTCTGGCCAGACGAGTATGAGCACACTATCCTTCAAGGACTTTAGAGGGGGTGGTGCGCTGGATTTTCACAGGGCGAAGGACTCCATTGCTGCCAGGAGATGGATTACAAACATTGAGTCTGCATAGTTTATGAGCTTCTTCCCGGAAGGGTCGAAGGTATGCTTTGTGGCGGGATGTTTGAGAGACAGAGCTAGAGATTCGTGGGAGTCGGTTGGTGACTCATTAGGAGCCCCAGCCGTCGATGCTACGACGTGGTCAGAATTTCTGACCAGATTCAGGGCGGAGTTCGCGCCAGCGGTCAAGCTTCAGCAGCTGGCCAAGGAGTTTTTAGACATGAGACAGACTACGGAGACTGTGGCGGAGATCACCGCCAAGTTTCGGGAGAGGGCTCTTTTGGTGCTCCAGTATGCAGGCGATGAGGATATGAGGAGGACCCGCTATCACGACATGTTGAGAGCCGACATCAGGGAGCATGTTAGCTTCTTTGCATGCACGACCTTGGACTCTATGATTGTCAGGGCGCGGGAGAGGGAGATTAGATTTGGAGCACCTCAGGAAGAGGAAGGCCGAGATTGGGCAAGTTACAGGGGTTTCGGGGAAGAAACCCAAGGGATTCGACTTTAGGTTGAAGGGCCAGCAGGGCCGAGACCGCTGAGGAAAATGCGGTCGGTCACACGAGGGAGCTTGTTGCACTGGGTTGGGTTCCGGCTGCTATAAGTGCGGCAAGGCTAGGCATTTTGGTAGGGATTGTACTGCCCCCGCCCCCATAGTGCAGATGACAAACCTGATTTGCTTTCATTGCAATCCGAGGTTTTTGGCCACAAGAAGGCCAACTGCCCAAGATTGACAACAGCGACAACAGCGGTGCCAATTCCAGCAACAACACAGGTTACAGATGGCCGAAAGGCCAAGGTAGAGGCTCTAGTGGTGCGAAGCCGAGCATTTCAGTTGACAGCCGAGGAGGCACGCGCTGCACCCGATGTGGTGATGGGTACAATTTCTTCTCTTATTTCTTTATGATATGTCGTTGTGATTTTGATACGATATGTGTATGATTTGTTTAGGGTCGTTCCATCTGAACGGTATCTCGGTTTGGGTGTTGTTTGACTCGGGTGCTACCCGATCGTTTGTTTCTCTTGCGCTTAGCAAGAAGTTTCATGAGTCTTCGGGTATGTTAGACTACCCTCTAGAGGTCGATATTGCGGACGACCGGTCAGTGCGAGCATTAGAGGTCTACCGGGATTGTGTATTGAGGCTGTTCGAGGAAAGTTACCTGGTAGACTTAGTTCCCATACCATTGCGGGGGAACAAGGTTATTATTGGTATGGATTGGCTAAGCCCCAATGGGGCAGTGATCGACTGTGCTTAGCAGTTGTTGCGGATCAGGACCGTAAAGAGGGGAGAGCTGGTGATCCAGGGCGGGAGGCCACAGCAAGGAACAGCTTTATGTACAGCAGCGAGAGCGAGGCGCTACCTCCAGCAGGGTTCCGCAGGATTTGTCGCCTATGTTACGGATACCCGGGAGGCGGGTAAGGTAACGGTGGGCGATGTGCCTGTGGTATGAGAGTTTGCGGATGTATTCCCCGAGGAGTTGCCTGGGATACCTCCGGAGAGGCAGGCGGAGTTCAGGATCGACCTCGTACCTGGTGCGGCTCCGATAGCCATGGAACTGTATCGGTTGGGTTCTCCTGATATGCAGAAGTTGTCTACACAGCTGTAGGAGCTATTGGAAAAGGGATTCATCAGACCGAGCAGTTCACCCTAGGGAGCCCCGATTTTATTTGTGAAGAAGAAGGACGGGTCGCATCGGATCTGTATAGATTACCGGGAGCTGAATAAGGTAAGGATGAAGAACCGTTACCCACTCTCGAGGATTAATGACCTCTTTGACCAAATACAGGGAGCGTCTTGGTTCTCCAAGATTGATCTGCGTTCAGGATATCATCAGATGAGGGTCAAAATAATAAGATGTGTCTTGGATGCGCTCCATCTTCTAAAAAGCTGGCCTCGATACCTGTCTACTGTTGACCTGAGAATACAAGTTATTTTAAAAGAGTTTATCAGCATTAAGTGGTGAGTTCATAAGTATTTTAGTGTCGGTGTTTGTATCAAAACGTTTAAACGTGGTTTTAAGTAACAGTATGTGAACATTGGTGATAAAAGTATGTGAATGTTTGTAAGTGTTTGTAAAAGTTTGAATCACTCAGAAAAACCTATATTTTCTATTAAAAGTAGCCTTCTATCAAGGCGTACCTGTTTTGTATGTTCGTTTATTGTAAAAGTGTGTAATTTTCCCAAGTGTAACTATTATTAACAAAATATAGTTTGTACATTAATGTTTAAGTGAAATGATCACTAAATGTATGTAAAGGGTAAATTATTGTAGTACTATAGTGTTGTATTATAGGAACTACTGCTGTACCAACTACCTTAAACCGGATTTATATTAAGGTATCATGTGATTAATTATACCATACTATCGACTAGGTAACAACGACAAATGTAGGTCGTAAAAAGGTATGATGTTTGGCACCCGCAGACCTGTAGGTCTGGCTATAGCTAGCAGCAAGGTGTAGGATAGTCAATCTAGTATAGATCTATACGCAAACTCACGCTCTCCCTCCAAGAGACTCTGGCTACAACTCGGGCCATGACATTGAAGGCATGCTCCGATACAGTGGATGACAATTATCTCAATGTATTCATGTATATGTTCTCTTTCTAGTATAGTTGTATATGTTCTTCTTCTAGTATAGTTGTATATTTTCTTCTTCTAGTATAGTTGTATATGTTCTTCTTCTAGTATAGTTGTATATGTTCTTTTTCTAGTATAGTTGTATATGTTCTCATAGTAATGTAATGTATATGTTCTCATAGTAATAAGTACTGACTCATGAATGAACTGACTCCTTGATCTAGCAATAGTATAAGTATGATCCTGTGCTACCCCGATGGTAACTTTCTAATAATGTAACTAGTACGCATGAATATGGAAGAACTTTTATGACTATATATGTACACATGAAATATAATTAATATTGAAACGACCTTCGGACGGCTACCTGATATCCCACCAGACCACATCTCAAGCGCGAAAACGAAATAGGGCGGACGGCCTTCCTAAGCCTTTTAAACATTGCTTATATAACTATACGTATACGGGCATGCAATTTATAATAAGTATAACAAAGTTTAAGTAAAATTATTTGATAAGTAAAAGAGTTTGTAAAGCAGTTTGAAGTAAAACAGTTTGATAAACAGTTTGAACAGTAATAAAATCATTGGTTTTGTAGTTATTAATCACATGTGATTGATGTAATAACTATAAGTATTCAACTTGTATACCCCCCCCCCCCCATTAAAGAATTTAAAACATTTAAAACTATTTCAAAGGTTAGTTAAAGGTGTATGAACTCACTTGTGGTGAGTGGATTGGATTAAAATGTCGGGTACGGTGCTAGGTGACAAATGAGGACTTGTACACACGCACGAGCCTAGTTATCATATAATGAACATATATATAACTAATTAGCCAAATTATAACTAATAAAATAAGTTGGGACACTCTAGAACATGAAAACACTTTGTTTCAAGTGTTAAAGATCACAAGGATTGCATCCAAGTGTTGGTAGGGCAAAGCTAGGGTGTTTGGAGTTCAAGGGTAAACTCCCTTGGAGTTTACGGTTTTGATGGTCATAACCTAAGGAGTTTACGGTAGTAAACTCTAGAGTTTACGATCTTAAACTCTACTCCTATTGACCATGTGTTGTTTTGTGGTTTAACAAGCCTTTTGAAGCATTTCTACTAGGTGGTTTGGCCTTTGGAAGGGACTAGGGCAACAAAAACACTCCTTAGAGGAGCTTACGGCCTCATGGTCATTTCCCTTTGGGTTTACTACCGTAAACCCTTTTGGAAAAGGGTATTGCCATGTTTTCAAGTCCTTAACACAACTGGGTAATTATCTAAGTTAGTTTTTAGGCCTAAGGAAGGAAAATGACCCATTTATACATACTTTAGGGTGTTTACGGTTTTGGGAGATCCCCAAACCGTAAACACCTATAAATGTTGGTCTTTGGTGTTTTTCAAGGCTTAAACACATCAATGGAAGGGTTAAACATGTCAAGGTAAGTCTTAAACATCAAACTAGGGCTAAACAAGGGACTTAGGCACACTTTGGTGCCATTTATGGTGTTTACGGCCCAAGAACATTCTTGGACCGTGAAAACCTCTAACCTTGTGTTCTTAGCACAATTTCTTGATGTTTAAATGTAATACTAGCTTAATAACACTCAAAGATGGAAGTACTTACTATTAGGAGGCTTGATTTGAGCTAAAAGTCCAAGAACACTTAGTGTGTGTTCTTGGTGTTCTTGATGTTTTGGAAATCTAGACAAAATACATAAATGAGTGGATGATTAGATGCACAAACACTATATTATGTGTTTTACTAACTTGAATGGTTAGAACACTTACAAGTTTGAAGATCTAGAACAAAAACTAGGATGATACTTGAAAGCCTTTTTGGAGTTTACTCTTTTGGGTATTTTAGGGAGTAAACACAAATGGCTAGACTTAGGGAGTAAACTCATGGATAAGCATGAGTTTACGGATTTTTGGGGTGATTTTTTGACCCAAACCAAATAGTTTGGCCGAGAACTTCTAAGACGCGAGGTGTTTGCGGTTTTTAAAATTCAAAACCCGAGGCGGCACTTTCTTTCACCCGTTCGTTTAAAAATAATATTAAAATAATCAAACGAACTATACTTTTCTTAAAAATAAGAAATAATGACATTAACTTATGATACGAAGTGGTTGACTTTTAGGGTTTGACCGAATGGAAATTTCGGGTTGTCATATTATCCCCCTGTTAAAGGGAATTTCGTCCCGAAATTAAAGTCTAAACAAATAAAGTAGTTACATATAACTAAGCAAAAAGATAAGGATATTTCAGTTTCATCTGATCCTCACGCTCCCAAGTGAATTCTGGTCCTCGCTTGGCGTTCCAGCGAACTTTGACAATCGGGATACAGCTTTGCTTCGTCTGCTTGACTTCTCGGTCCATGATCTCTATTGGTTCTTCCACGAAGTTGAGGCTCTTGTTGAGCTCGATCTTGTCGAGTGGGATTATGAGAGTCTCGTCGGACAGACACTTTTTCAAATTAGATACGTGGAATGTAGAATGTACGTTACGAAGTTCGTCGGGTAGATTGAGTTTGTAAGCTACAGGGCCCATTCTTGCGAGAATCTCAAAGGGCCCTATATATCTCAGATTAAGCTTCCCACGCTTACCGAAGCGTATCAAGCCCTTCCAGGGTGAGACTTTAAGAAGGAATCAGTCTCCCACCTGGAATTTCAAAGGTTTCCTTTGTTTATCAGTGTACCTCTTCTGTCGGTCTCTAGAGGCTTTCAATCGTTCACAGATCTGAACGATCTTCTCTGTCGTTTCCCGAATGATCTCCAGGCCTGTGAGAGTACTGTCAGAAACTTGCCCCCTAGCTAATTGGGTATCACCCACTTCAGCCCAGCACAGAGGGGATCTGCACGTTCGGCCATAGCGGGCTTCAAATGGAGCAGCCTTGATGCTCGTGTGATAACTGTTATTGTAGGAAAATTCGACAAGGGGTAAATGAGTATCCCATGCCTTTCCATAGTCAATCACATAGGCTCTCAACATATCTTCCAGTGTTTGGATGGTCTTCTCACTTTGTCCGTCATTCTGTGGATGGTAGGTTGTGCTCATGTCCAGCCTTGTTCCCAGGGAATGTTCTAGCGATTGCCAAAATATTGAGGTGAACCTACTATCTCTATCGGAGATAATGGATATAGGTACACCATGTAGTTGTACGATTTCCCTAATGTATGTTCTTGTAAGTTTCTCCATCTTGTCAGTTTCTTTGATAGGCAGGAAGTGTGCAGACTTAGTCAATCTATCGACGATGACCCATATGGTATCGAGTCCACCCATTTTCTTGGGCAACTTGGTTATGAAATCCATAGTGATCCGCTCCCACTTCCATTCTGGAATCTCTGGTTGTTGTAGTAAACCGGAGGGCTTCTGGTACTCGACCTTAACCTTTGCACAAGTAAGGCATTTACTTACGAAGGTAGCAATATTTGCTTTCATATTAGGCCACCAGTATAGCGTTTTAAGATTCAGATACATCTTATCTGAACCTGGGTGGACGGAATATCGAGTGTTGTGCGCCTCGGTCATGACCAAGTCTCGAAAACCACCGTGCTTCGGTGTCCAGATCCGGTTCATGAAATATAAGGCTCCGCCACCCTTGGCTTCTAAATTTTTATCCATTCCTCTAAGGGATTCACTCGTCACATTTTCAGGTTTCATGGCTTCAAGATGGGCCGACTGAATTTGCTTAGAGAAGTGTGAATGGATTGTCATTGTTAGCGACTTGACTCTTCGACCAGAATATTCCTTCCGACTTAGGGCGTCTGCTACTACGTTGGCTTTACCCGGATGATAACGAATTTCGCATTTGTAGTCACTGAGTAGCTCGACCCACCGTCATTATCTCATGTTGAGCTCCTTCTGATCGAATATGTGTTGCAAACTCTTGTGGTCATTAAAGATAGTATTGGTGCGGTGCACAAGGCTCGCTTGAGCGTTTGGAACGCTCTCTCCTATTTTCATCGATGACATCCTGATCTACTCCCGAAGTAAGGAAGAGCATGGCGATCACCTGCGACAAGTTCTAGGAACTTTACGAACGGAGAAGCTCTATGCGAAGTTCTATAAATGTGAATTTTGGATCCGAAGAGTCGAATTCTTAGGACACGTGGTAAGCGAAGAGGGAATCCACGTGGACCCATCCAAAATTAAGGCCATTGAGAACTAGTCAGCACCGAAGACGCCTACAGAAATTCGTCAATTTCTAGGTCTCGCTGGCTACTACCGCAGGTTCTTACAGAACTTCTCCTGAATTGCGAAACCTCTTACAACATTGACCCAGAAAGGCGTGGCCTTTGACTGGGAAGAGAAACAGGAGAGAGTGTTCCAAACGCTCAAGCGAGCCTTGTGGACCGCACATACGGAATGATCCGTCTTTCTTCTTAATGAACAAGATCGGTGCTCCCTAAGGCGAGAAACTTGGTCTTATAAAGCCCTTGCTGAGCAGTTCGTTAAGTTGACCAGGTAGTTCCTGCATCTCTAATGGTGCTAATCGGTAGGGAAACTTGGCTACTGGGGTAGCTCTTGGGACTAAGTCGATTCTGATCTCGACCTGTCGTTGTGGGGGTAATCCTGGTAGCTCTTCTGGGAAGATGTCAGGAGAGTCGCTCACTACTGGAATGTTTTTTAGTTCTTTCGTTTCGAGGCTCGTATCGACCACGTGAGCAAGTAATGCATGGTATTCTTTACGTAGATACTTCTGTGCTTGGATACTTGATATAATACGAAGACTCGCACCGGGTTTGTCGCCGTAGACGACAAGGGTTTCGTTAGACGGGAGGTTTAGACGGACTGCTTTCTCGTAGCACATGATGTCAGCGCGATGAAGACTCAACCAATCCATGTCGATGATAACGTCGAAGCTTTTAATCGAGACAGGCATAAGGTCGATTGAAAATGAATGGTTATCTAGAGTTAGGGTACATCCTAAGTATATGCTATTTGTGCTTTCTGTTTTTCCATTAGCCATTTCTACTGTGAATTGTTCTTTAAGTGTGTGTGGTTGTTGTTTAAGCATGCGAGCAAATTTATGGTTCACGAAGCTTCACTCCGCTCCACTATCGAACAGAATGCATGCATAGGAGTTATCAAGGAGGAACGTACCAGTCACCACCGTCGGGGCAGCAACTGCTTCCCCATGGCCTATTGCTAGTACCCTCCCTGCTCCACCAACATTCTTCGCTTTAGGCAGTCCCTCTTATAGTGGCCCGCTTCGCCACATCCATAGCAGGTCTGGCTCAAGCCAGAGCCGGGGACTTGGGCGATCGGCCTCGCCGGAGATTTACAGAAACGGACTGTGTGTCCTTTCCTGTTGCAGTTAGAGCACTTCATTTCACGGCAGGGGCCGTTGTGGTGGTAGTTGCATTTGTTGTACTTAGGCAAACTTCCAGCATACTGCCCCACCGGAGCAGTAGCAGCAGCAGGGGTTATTACGGCATGCACTGCCACAATTTGCTGCTTTTTGGCAGTTCGCTGTTTCTTCTTCTCCTCCCAGAACTTCCGCTTAGTTTCAGCGGGTTTGGAGGGCTCCGAGATGGCTAGGGTTGTTGTTGCTGATGGGGCTTTGACCCCATGGTCAATGATTCGCTGTGCCAGTCGCTTGGCACTGTCGAATGTAGCAGGGTTTGATGATAGGACATTCCCCTGATACGGAGGCACTAGTCCCCATATGTACCTCTCGATCTTTTTCCCCTCAGTGGGAACCATATTGGGGCAGAGGGCCACCAGTTCACTGAATCTGGCGGTATATGCGACTATGTTGGAGCTCTTCATGGTTAGGCTCCACAGCTCCTGCTCCAATTTCTGGATTTCGCCCCTCGGGCAGTATTCCTCAATCATGAGGTCCTTCATGGTTTCCTAACCCATGTCATTCGCCACTACGAGAGTTAGCGCTTTAACGTGGCCGTTCCACCACGTCAGGGCTTTTCCTTCAAAGGTGCATGCAGCATATTTAACTTTGCATGCAGCAGGGCACGAACAAATTTCGAAGACTGATTCAGTCTTCTCGAACCATTGCGAGAGGGCAATGACTCCGCCGGTTCCCTGGAAGGACTTCGGCTTGCAGTTGGTGAAATCCTTGTAGGAGCACTCTCTCAAGCGCATAGGGATTTCAGCAGGAATAGAGTCAACAGGGGTTCCACCTCTGCTGGCATCAGTAGATTGATACTGAGCCATGGCAATTGCCATAGCTGCAGCTACGGCAGCATTCAGGGTTGCAGTATCGATGACCGGAGGAGGAGGAGGTGGTGGAGGTGCAGGGTTATTCCTGGGAGATTTGCGAGGAGGCATCTTTCAACTATAAGTTTATAAAGATAAACACAATGGTAAGAATCAATTGTAAGTGGGGTGAGAGTGACACATGGACTAACTAACCATAGCCCAACAGTTGAATGAGTGTTTGAGATCACAACAAAGAAGATTAGTAGGAAAACACAAGTGTACAGATTTTTCCCACATATTAGGAAGTTGTCAATAATACTGGTATTACTGATGTAATAAGTTCAGGGAAAATCAACCTAACAGTAGGTCTTACATCATACCATACGGAAAGTTTGACAGTTCCTAGATAAAGTTAGGAATATTTTACAGACAAGTGCTACTTAGAGCACAGATACTAAAGGCTATTCCTTAACCAAAAGACAAAGATGTACTAGGCATCTTCTAACGGCGATGGGAATTCCTCGGGCAAACCCGGAGGTCTGCCACTTGACGAACCACCTCTTGAAGGTGTCGCTCATGAGCCCTCTGACAGGCTCGAAGTTCCATGACTTCGGCTCGGGAGGCAGCCAGCTGTTGTTGTAGGGTTTCATTGGTTCTCCTAGTCCGTTCCATTTCTTCTTCAAGACGGCGGATGCGGACTGTGTTGACACCAGAGTTGGCATCAATCTCTTGACCCGGTCGATGGCTACACGACCTTGCTCAACATTACGGGCTATTCTACGGACAATGACGGGCAGAGATCGATCCGCAGAGCCACCTTCGCTGAGGTTGTAAAAGCTTCGGTCCCCAAAGTAAGATAAGGGTTGACCCTGTTCATCACTCTAGCGATTTAGGTTGGTTGCCCACAAGGGTGTGGGACCTAGGAATGCTGGTCGAGGGTTGTTGTTTGGGGCTTGACCTACTGGCGGTAGGTTGTTGACTTCAAGCTCCGAGTCAGATCCATCAGAAAAGCCTTCTTCGAGGTGATCATCCAAAGGGATTAGATGCTCATCTTCGGGCTCTTCTTCGATCCACCCAGCATTGCCTTCATTTGGGAAGTACGGGTCGCCATGATGAATCCAGCCATTTAAATCTATGCGAGAAGAGAGGTATAAGAATATAGTATACAAGTAGCTTGTAGTAGCACAAAATACCCCTATAGTATTTTAAGTTTAGGTTCTACTGATCTCCTTGTGTTATTGTTGGTAAGTTTTTAGACTTGTTAACATATCACAACCATTCTAGGGCATATGCTAATCACTCCTCGGACCAGCATAGTAGATCAGGCTATGCCATTCCCAGGACTGACCATACATCCCCGAGCTCACTTGTGATATTTAATAATCGTAATACTTTTGTTCTTGTCATTGTGACACTGATTTTAGTATGAATGTAGAATAGTATACTTAATTAAATATTTTAATATTTAATGTAACGACCCAAAAATACCACCAAAAAAATTTCGATTTTTATTATAACAAAACCCATGAGGCTGAGTATCACATAATAAAACCATATGTTGCGTGTTTCAAAAACCATAACAAAATACTGTGAGAAAAACTGTATCACAACTGTATCTAAATATATTAAGAAAACTAAATCAACTCCCAGGACAAATCTGAAGCTGTGGTGTGTGCGATGCCATCATCCCGAGCTCTTCCCTTTGCTTGCGGAAGTACCTGAAACCAAAACTGAAACTGTAAGCACGAAGCTTAGTGAGCTCTCCCAAACTACCACATACCACATAATAACATATAAACACATACTGGGCCTTGCCCACTGCATCGGACCGAAGTCTAGGCTAACTGGGGCCTTGCCCCCTACATCGGACCGAAGTCCGAAGCTGACTGGGACCTTCGTCCCCTACATCAGACCGAAGTCCGAAGCTGACTAGGACCTCTGTCCCCTACATCGAACCGAAGTCCGAAGCTGACTGGGACCTTCGTCCCCTACATCGAACCGAAGTCTGAAGCTGACTGGGACCTCTGTCCCCTACATCGGACCGAAGTCTGAAGCTGACTGATCATAGCATAAACATATCAACTAGCATAAACACATAAATCCTGTCTGAGCCACGGAGGCGTCAAACATACTAGCTACTGCATTAGACCGAAGTCCAGAAACTACAGCTAACTGAACGGGCCGGCATTGTGGCCTTAGACCCGTTCCTACTGAAGGGAAACTCACCTCGTGAACTGGCTGCTGTGTGAATGGCTCTGGAAGCTAACTGCTGCTGCTCCGGTATCTCCCCGGCTACAAGTCCATAAACACACTCAATCAAATGCTAAACACTGCACTGGGTAAAATGACTCTTTTACCCTTGGTCAAAGTCAACTCTCTCGGTCAAAGTCAACCCACAGTTGACCTGACTCGCCGAGTTGGGCCGCCAACTCGCCGAGTCTCTAGTCTCACTTCTCAACCCTACTCGTGGCTACTCGTCGAGTATGGAATCGACTCGACGAGTACCCTCTCGATCCAAGAACTCAGACAATCTTCATCCGACTCGCCGAGTCATATGAAAAACTCAACGAGTTGTTTTTGAGCTAAGAAGATTGCCTTGGACTCGCCGAGTTGTATGAACAAATCGTCGAGTCCTTCCATTACTGAGTCTGTCCCCCAACTCACTGAGTCCACTCTACTACTCACAGGCTTCCACTCAACATCACTCAAAAAGGGAAAAACGGGACTCGCGACTTGACTCGCCGAGTCGTTCTTCCGACTCGCCGAGTCACATCCATGCAGCTACTCTAAACTCGAATCTGCTTGAATCCAGCGTCTGAAACTTATAGATCTGGGCTTCCTTAACTCGATTAGCACGTAAAGATTCTATCTTTACGTGTCCAATAGCGACCAAGAAGATAATAAGGCTCAAAAAGCATAATAAAGGCTAGATCTAGGGTTCTTATGCAAAGCATCTCCAAAAAGGCAACAGATCCGGGCTCTACTACTCCTAAATGAACAGATCTAGGGATATCTCGTCCTATTAAGGCATCCATACAACTATAGGGCTTAGAAAATGCATCAAACTAGCCCTAGAAGAGTTCTAATGGAGGTCTAAAGCATAAAACAGAAGGAATCCGAGAAATACCTCAATGAACTCCGATTTGCCCTTGGATCTTTGCTCTACACCTCTTCTCTTTTCTCCTTTCTTCTTCTTCTTCTTCAAGCCTTCAAAATCCACACAAAAGCACTTAAAACAATAAGGAATGGATTAGGGTTTTCTCACAGCTCTCTGAGGGTGAAGGAGGCGAGTTTGGGGCACATAGCATTGCTTAAATAGTGAGCAACCCGGGGATTTAGGGTTTCTTCCAGGCAGGCAGACTCGCCGAGTCCCGAATATGGACTTGCCGAGTCGCCAACTAACACGTGCACGAAAACTCGACCCTACTCGACGAGTCAGGCCATAAACTCGCCGAGTCCCTCAATAAAACTTCTAAATAAATGCCACGAAAGCAACATACCAGAGAAGGGGCGTTACATTTAAAGTATAGACTCTTGGTCAGAGTGTTTTAATCCCAAATGGGTTTATAGTTAGTATATCTTTTATGGGTTGATATACTCAATTCACTATAAATAATGCTCTGATACCAATCTGTCACACCCCAAAACCAAGAACGGCGGAAACGTTCTGGGGCGGAGGACGTCATGTAAAGCATCACAACACAGTATAACAGTAAATAAGCAAACAACATCATCCATTGCATTAAATATATAATTTTAATACAAGTGTGTTCCGTACAGTTATAGACACCAGAAAGTAAATCAAAATAATAAGATGTGTCTCGGATGCACTCCATCTTCTCAAAAGCTGGCCTCGATACCTGTCTACTGACGACCTGAGAATACAAGTTATTTTGAAAGAATTTATCAGCATTAAGCTGGTGAGTTCATAAGTATTTTAGTGTCGGTGTTTGTATCAAAACGTTTAAACGTGGTTTTAAGTAAGAGTTTGTGAACATTGGTGATAAAAGTATGTGAATGTTTGCAAGTGTTTGTAAAAGTTTGAATCACTCAGAAAAACCTATATTTTCTATAAAAAGGAGCCTTCTACCAAGGCGTAACATTTTTGTATGTTCGTTTATTGTAAAAGTGTGTAATTTTCTCAAGTGTAACTATTATTAAAAAAATATAGTTTGTACATTAATGTTTAAGTGAAATGATCACTAAATGTATGTAAAGGGTAAATTATTGTAGTATTGTAGTGTTGTATTATAGGAGCTACAGTTGTACCAACTACCTTAAACCGGATTTATATTAAGGTATCATGTGATTAATTGTACCATACTATCGACCAGGTAACAACGACAAATATAGGTCGTAAAAAGGTATGACGTTTGGCACCCGCAGACCTACAGGTCCGGCTGTAGCTAGCAGCAAGGTGTAGGATAGTCATTCCAGTATAGATCTATACGCAAACTCACGCTCTCCCTCCAAGAGACTTTGGCAACAACTCGGGCCATGACATTTAAGGCATGCTCCGATACAGTGGATCACAATTATGTCAACGTATTCATGTATATGTAATGTATTGTTACTCGTTCTAGTATCGTTGTATATGTTCTATTTCTAGCATAGTTGTATATGTTCTTCTTATAGTATAGTTGTATATGTTCTTCTTCTAGTATATTTGTATATGTTCTTCTTCTAGTATAGTTGTATATGTTCTCATAGTAATGTAATGTATATGTTCTCATAGTAATAAGTACTGACTCATGAATGAACTGACTCATTGATCTAGCAGTAGTATAAGTATGATCCTGTGCTACCCCGATGGTAACTTTCTAATAATGTAACTAGTACGCATGAATATGGAAGAACTTTTATGACTATATATGTACACATGATATATAATTAATACTGAAACGACCTTCGGACGGCTACCCGATATCCCACCAGACCACATCTCAAGCGCGAAAAGGAAATAGGGCGGACGACCTTCCTAAGCCTTTTAACCATTGCTTATATAACTCTACATATACGGGCATGCAATTTATAATAAGTATAACAAAGTTTAAGTAAAAGTATTTGATAAGTAAAAGAGTTTGTAAAGTAGTTTGAAGTAAAACAGTTTGAACATTAGTAAAATCATTGGTTTTGTAGTTATTAATCACATGTGATTGATGTAATAACTATAAGTATTCAACTTGTATTCCCCCCCCCCCCCCATTAAAGCATTTAAAACATTTAAAAGTATTTCAAAGGTTAGTTAAAGGGGTATGAACTCACTTGTGGTGAGTGGATTGGATTGAAATGTCGGGTACAGTGCTAGGTGACAAATGAAGACTTGTACACACGCACAAGCCTAGTTATCATATAATGAACATATATATAACTAATTAGCCAAATTATAACTAATGAAATAAGTTGGGACACTCTAGAACATGAAAACACTTTGTTTCAAGTGTTAAAGATCACAAGGATTGCATCCAAGTGTTGGTAGGACAAAGATAGGGTGTTTGGAGTTCAAGGGTAAACTCCCTTGGAGTTTACGGTTTTGATGGTCATAACCTAAGGAGTTTACGGCAGTAAACTCTAGAGTTTACAGTCGTAAACTCTACTCCTATTGACCATGTGTTGTTTTGTGGTTTAACAAGCCTTTTGAAGCATTTCTACTAGGTGGTTTGGCCTTTGGAAGGGACTAGGGCAACAAAAACACTCCTTAGAGGAGTTTACAGCCTCATGGTCATTTCCCTTTGGGTTTACTACCGTAAACCCTTTTGGAAAAGGGTATTGCCATGTTTTTAAGTCCTTAACACAACTAGGTAATTGTCTAAGTTAGTTTTTAGGCCTAAGGAAGGAAAATGACCCATTTATACACACTTTAGGGTGTTTACGGTTTTAGGAGATCCCCAAACCGTAAACACCTATAAATGTTGGTCTTTGGTGTTTTTCAAGGCTTAAACACATCAATGGAAGGGTTAAACATGTCAAGGTAAGTCTTAAACATCAAACTAGGGCTAAACAAGGGACTTAGGCACACTTTGGTGCCATTTATGGTGTTTACGGCCCAAGAACATTCTTGGACCGTGAAAACCTCTAACCTTGTGTTCTTGGCATAATTTCTTGATGTTTAAATGTAATACTAGCTTAATAACACTCAAAGATGGAAGTACTTACTATTAGGAGGCTTGATTTGAGCTAAAAGTCCAAGAACACTTAGTGTGTGTTCTTGGTGTTCTTGATGTTTTGGAAATCTAGACAAAATACATAAATGAGTGGATGATTAGATGCACAAACACTATATTATGTGTTTTACTAACTTGAATGGTTAGAACACTTACAAGTTTGAAGATCTAGAACAAAAACTAAGATGATACTTGAAAGCCTTTTTGGAGTTTACTCTTTTGGGTATTTGGGAAGTAAACACAAATGGCTAGACTTAGGGAGTAAACTCATGGATAAGCATGAGTTTACGGATTTTTGGGGTGATTTTTCGACCCAAACCAAATAGTTTGTCCGGGAACTTCTAAGACGCGAGGTGTTTGCGGTTTTTAAATTCAAAACCCGAGACGACACTTTCTTTCACCCGTTCGTTTAAAAATAATATTAAAATAATCAAACGAACTTTATATTTCTTAAAAATAAGAAATAATGACATTAACTTATGATACAAGTGGTTGACTTTTAGGGATTGACCGAATGGAAATTTCGGGTTGTCACACTATGGTTTCAAGAACAACCATGGCTTTTTCCTTCCACATGGAACAATTATTTTCATCGGACAATGGAATTTTGTTTGTTGTAGAGGATTTTGGATTCTATTAGCAAGAAGAAGACATGATAACTTGAATGTATCAAAAACCCTCCTCTGGTATCACTTGAAGGTTTGTAGATTGGATACAAACAAGTAAACGAACAATAACAAATAACACATAGTTATCATAAAGATGATTTCACTACGACATGATTCTCACAAATAGAATCTACACAAAACGGCGATTAGGGTTACAGTGAGAGCAACCCAATTACAAGAATATATACTTGAACTTAAAACAAGAAATCTCGACATTATGGGAATTGATTCTAATCACTAAGATTTCGAATCAGTTAGCTAAAAATTATAATTACGTAACTTACATAAAAATGTAAGTACAAAAGATTACACACTGAAGCTGAATCTTCTAAGAACTTGCACGAACTTGTGTTGGTGTTGGTGTTGGTGTCAACGTTGGCGTTGGCACTGGCACTGGTGGATTGCGTGTATTGGTACCAGGGTTCTAAATAACGCAACATGGTGGCACAAATGCGTGTCATAGCCTGAGGTGTGGTAGAGCCATCACGAATACAACCAAGGCGTCTGGGTAAAGCTTGGTGGCAAAAAAGCGTGGTAAGGCACCACCATTTCAAGATTTTTGGTATAACGCGTTATGGGCCAGATGAATTTGGGTTAAGCGTGATGCCCAAATAACGTGTCAAGACGCGCCTTATCGCATTATGGACCGAGTTTTTTTTAAGGTGCAAATTTTTTTGTTTTTTGTTTTGTTTTTTTTTTTTTTTTTTTTGGGGGGGGGGGGGGGGGGGGGTTCTATTGAGCCTAATATAATTGAGTTTTTGTTAATTTTTTTATATTAAATATTAATATTACACTTCGAAAAACTTGATATATTTGATAAATTTCAATAATTATATGATTTATCTTTTTAATTTATATAAAATATTTACGTCTTAAAAAACGTCATGGTTCGTCATAGCTTAACTTTGACCTTGTCACCAAGCCCACGTCTTATGTTATTTAGAACCTTTATTTGTAGTTACAACATAGATTATCGAACTTACAATTCCAAATTAATTTTCCCAAATTTCCTTCGTATTCCCCCAAAAGGATCTCACGTATGCACCAAAATAGGATTATATCTTTGTGACTCTGTATTTTTATTAAAGATAATGAAATAGTCGCTACTATCTTCTTCCCCAAGAGCGCATTATCCCTCCATTTATCTCTCTTCTTTCTACCCAATATTAGTCATCATATGCTACATATTTGGATCATTATACATCTGCACCAACCTGACATTTTTCTTCTATTCAAGTTACGTTTTCTTTATATTACATTGGCTTATGGTGTTCAGAAGTTTGTTAGAAATATTTTCTTCTTGCCAACGATTTGTAGTTCTAGCTTTCTGAAATATTAGCTAATATTAAATTAACACTTTGTATTTCTAACTTATGGTGTTAGCTAGTTCTAGTGTAACATTCCTTTTTTTAACTTGTTTTATCTTTAATAGATAGCTTAGGTGTATGTTGTAATTATGGTATTGTATCTTGCTTTCTGCTTTTATCTGGAGTTGTTTTGTCTAACTGATAGTTTAGGTGTGCATGTTCTAAAATTTGTTTATTATGTTTCGTCCAACACCTGATTGCTTCTATTTCTTATTAAATGGATGTTCCATAGCAAAAAGAAACCAAAAATATACAATCCTTTACACCTATCGGCAGTAATTATGTGCTCAAAATCGTTTAATAGTTCAAAAACAAGGTGCGGGTTGCAAAAAAAGGCAATTAACACTAAAAATATACAATTTTAATTTATAATGGTTTTAAATAAATTGTTATTAAACAGAATGCTAACATAGGGCCAGTACGGAGCGTTTGGAAGCGTTTGAGAGCTTTTAATATCTAGCGTTTGGCAAAATGCTCAGGTTTGAACAATAAAACGTCATCGTTTGACACTACAAACTTCTAACGTTTAGTTTAAACAAAACGCTTAAAATCCAAAATGCTACTTCACGTAACATTTAACAACCCGCTACTACTTACCTGCTACCCTACCAGTTATTTTTGTCGAATACGCCCATAACAATTTATTCAAGTTACGATATCACATTAGGTACAAAACAAAAAACAATACTTATGCATACGGGTGCGTTTTATCAACACATATTTCATTATCAGTTCACTACAATTTAAAAATTATGGATTTGATAAGAAAAAAAAACATGACTTTCTTCTATCAATAAATTATGTTGAGATAAAAAAAAAAAAATACAGATATTACTCTTCTCCTCCGTTAAAAAAGAAACGATAAATTTTAATGGACCTTCGTTTCTGTAAAATACTATAATTTCTTTTCTCTTTAATGTACTTTTAGTTAAATCAAAAACATTTTGGTAAATTCTGTTTGCGGTAAAGAGGGCACTATGGTATTATTTGACTATAGAGTTATCGTGTGTGGACTATGGATAAATATTGATGATTCAAGACTATAATTACTTAAAAAGTGTGAAAAGAAAAGGACTATGTTGAAAAATAAGAAGCTGAATAAATGAGCCAACATGTAGCAATTTGTAGGTATTTAACTTCCAATTTCTGGCCTAATTTACTTGATAAAAATGGCCCACAACCCACGCATAATCTACGGTGCAGTAAAAGGTGTCAAGTTGTGAGAAACCATAAATGGAGGATGTACATTAATGTATCGGTTGTATTAGCATGAGATACAACTGCCCGAATGAGAATAAGATCATTCAGATTTTTTTGACTCCTTTATGGTCTTTATGAAAAATGAAATATATATATATATATATATATATATATATATATATATATATATATATATATATATATATATAGAGAGAGAGAGAGAGAGAGAGAGAGAGAGAAGAGAGAGAGAGAGAGAGAGTTAGGATCATGTATGACCAATAAATATTGTGTGAATGTGTGACCAATTGTGGTCCAATCAATATAGAGGAGTAATTTTGGCATTTTTGCATATGACATTTATTTTCCATTATTAAATATGTTATCTATTTGGAATGAATAAGATTTACGTTTGAATGCGTCAACTGTTTCATTTTTTCAGCATATACACGATCAGTTATAGTAATAACCACAAAGTCACTGTAAATGATTTTATTAATCGTAGGAGGAAAACCTCTTATATTCTTAAAGAATGTCGTTCATATTAGGTCGTATGTATATTTTCAATTGATTGTCTTGGTACGCAAATATACTCTTAAATAATTTATAAACCTAATTTTAAAATCATTCTAAAAGAATAAAACTCTTAATTAATATAGCATAATCATTGAAATCCAGAAAGTTGAGTTTATAGCTTTTTTATGTATAATTTTCGTACACATGCATAACAATCAACTAATTCCTTGAGAATCACAGATGTATACATTCAGATAAGTTTTCAGATACGTACATTTATTTAACAATCACTTTATTCTTTAAGAATCATTTTCCTTCTACTAAGAATAAAAAATAACAGTGATTCTACAAAAATCATTTGGTTCTTTAAGAATCACTTAATTCTTCTTGTCGACTTAATGGTGCATCAAATTTATTAAATTGCAAATTTTGATTTAAAATTCTTCTAAATAAATGACATGCATTCTTCAAGAATGTTTCATTCTCAAAAGAATCTCTTAAACCCCAATCTTTTAGAATGCATTAGTAATTTTTCAGAATATATCAAAAAATTATATTCTGATTTAAATTAAGTTTTATATGATTCTCAAAAGAATATGTCAATTTTGTATTCCGAATAATTATTATTTGGTACAAATTGTTATTATTTATAATATATCGGGTCTCATTTTATAAAAATGTTCAATTCTCAAAAGAATATCTTAAATGGACATGCATTCTTCAAGAATGCTTAATTATAAAAAAAATATTCAATGAAGTCTTTTCTAATACGTTTTTTAATATAATTAATTTAATTAATGATAATAATGTATGTTGAAATTTTAATTATAAGGTAATTAAGTATTTAATTAAATTCCCACCAAATTAGGAAATAAATAACGCATGTTTCTTATTTTGGGTTTAGCTTTAAAAACTAATTATTAAAGTTCCATATATATTTACAATCATGTCACTAAGTCTTAAACGATAGATCATTTCAATCGTACGTTCCACATTTAGTCACACATTCACACAATATATGAAATTCATATTTAATCCTAACCCTATATATATATATATATATATATATATATATATATATATATATATATATATATATATATGCTTAGATTATAGTATTCAAAGTAATCATTGTATGAATGTAAGATTAAATGTGGGTCAACCAAAATTATATTTTTTAATAAAAAATGGTTATTATTAAATTAATGTAAATAAACTAAAAAATGTGTCACGTTTAATGAAAACGGGTGAATAAGGGTGCTTGCAAACATTTATCATCTCCATTAAAATAAGAAGCTGCCTCGATTGATCGCAACTGCACGCATAATCCCTATAACATCGCATAAACCCAGATTCGACTCCCCTTTCTATCGGAATACAAAATCAAAGAATATTTACTTGAATCAACAAAAAAATCGGTAGATTTTGTTATTGATTTTGTATATACTCATCAATTCTATAAGATTTGTTTATAGAAGTTGCGTTGTGACATTTCAAAGAAGAAAAATTGGTGTATAATGAGGAGTACAAGATCGACTGCTTTCAAATCGAAATTTAAGAACACACAAGCAATTGTGTTGAATCTAGATGAAGACGATGATGATTTCGTTTCTACACTTATAGGTAATTTTTTGTTTTTTTATTAATTTTTTACGGTTGAATACATAAAATTATGTTTGAATGTTTGAACAATATAGTATTTACATGTGTTTTTGAAGTTGTATTAAACAAAGTTTACAACAAAAATGCAAAAAAGACATATTTTTTTATTAGGGTTTTCTCAAATCAAAAAAGAAAAATCTGTCAGAATGTTTGAATTTTAGGGTATACGACTGTGGTTCTGTAATAATAGGGGTTGTGATGTTTTGTTATGTATTTTTGAAGAATAAAAAGTTAGTTTTTTTTATTATGTTATAATTTTGTAAGTAGTATTTAACATGCAATTATTTAAGAATAATTGAGTTTTATATAAATTGCATTCTGTCAGAGTCTAATCAAGCAAATTCTTGTATGTGCTTGTGTTAGTAGGGGTTGTGATTGTTGTTTTGTTATGTATTTTTGAAATATAAGAAATTAGTTTTTTATGTTTTAATTTTGTGATTTTTGGGGGTTTCCTTTATTCATTATGTTATGGATTCCATAAGTAGTATTTGAATTTAAATTTTGTAAGAATTAGTGATCGAACATGTATTGCATTCTTACAGAATCAAAACATACGAAGTCTATTTTGTGGTTCAAGGGATTGAAGTATGGATGATTATTTTGGAAAATATTACTAACTGTAATCATTTGATTCATTAGTTGTTGCAGAAGCTGAGCAGAAGCCAATTAATGTTGATACTACAAGTGAAAAAAATGTGAAAATGAAATATTGTACCAGATCAACACCTATGAAAGACAATATCATTTCTCTACCTGTAGGTATTTTTCTTTTTTTGGTTTATGATTTATAATACTAGTTTATAATATATAATTCTGACATAACTAGGATACAAATTAAACTTGTATACTAGTTTTAGTATAACTTGTTATTGTATACAATATAAGTCTTGTATAATTGGTATACAATTAAATATTATAAACAACTTAATTAAAAAACTTCTATTATATATTTAAATAATTGTTAATGGGTTATTAAATAATTATTATGTAGTAACAATGAGTAGAGCATAACTAAGTATGTTTATGTGATTCAGCAGTTAATAAGAAAGCTAAACAAGAGATGATATGTATTGGTAGTACAAGTGTAAAAAGGGTGAAAAGGAAGGATTCTACCAGAACAACAACTAAAAAGGATAATAAGAATTCAGTAGAAGCAAGGGGTGAACGAAAAAAAATCAAGAAGTTTAAATAAATTACTTGTGGAGAGTATGAGTGGATCAAAGAGAAAAAATGAAAAGGTAGATATTAGTATGGATGTGGAAGATAAGAAAGTTGTTGGTAACGCTAAAAAGGTAGTGAATGATCCATAGGTAAAGAAATCTCCACAGAGAATAAAGGAGAAAATAGAACATGAGAATGTGAATGTCAAAAAGATGGAGAGCAAGATTAGAAAAGTGAGTAATGAGCATCCAGAAGGTTTAAGAAGACTTGCGACCAGAATGAAAGGGTTAGTTCAGCTGTGAAAGTGATGTCCCCTGCATAGAAATATGGGATTGTGTCTATGGGTTTTGGTGCACTTCTGAATATTGACATGGACACTAGTCTGGTGTTACTTAACTACTATCTCTTAAATCAATATAATCCACAAAGTAGCCATCTAGTTCTAGAGAACAGTGTGATTAAAATTACCAAAGAGACGGTGCATGATATGGTAGGGTTACCAGATGATGGGGAAGACTTCATGAACATGACTAGTTGTTAGAAAGATAATGAAATTCTGCAAGAATGGAAAAGTCAATATGAGAAAAAGGTTTAATGGTGAAGAATACCTGAAAAGGATAAAAAAAACACAAAGCAAGACAATCTTATGTTTAGGCTGAATTTCCTTACCCTTTTCGTTAACACATTCGTGGAATCAAATTTGAGTGGTACAAATCAGATACATGTTAATAAGTTGGTGTTGGTAAAAGACTTCTCGAAGATTGATTGGTGTAAGTATATTCTAGATTATTTGGTTAGCAGAAAACAACTGTGGGGATGGGATGATAAGACATGCTTTTACAGTGGACCTATACTTGTTTTGACAGAAATATCGTTGTCTTGAGTAGATTTATACTTTAATGTATATTGAATTATATATATTAAATTAATAATTATACAATTTTTTTGTGATGTAGCTGGTGTATGTGTATAACATGAAGTTCTAAGGTTTGAAGATAATGAAAAGGGTACCGTTTGTCAGACATGTTACGGGTGATGTTATTGAAAAAAATAGAGAAGTTGGAGATTAGTATTGGAGGGGTTTGGAAGGCAAATACGGGAGAACTTTTAAGATGTCGATGTTGATGATGAAATGATGGATGAAGATGAAATGTTGGATGGTCTTAAGCGAGATTATGGGGGTGAGGAGGTAACACATAAAGTTATAATAAAAAATATGATACATTCATAATTTCCATTAAAATAGAATATCATTTTTAGTTAAAAGTTTAAAATAATGGGAACAATTATAATGTTGACAAATAATCTTGTCTGAAAAGAAGACTATGAAATTGGCTTTGAAAGCTGGAATGGAAAAAATCCCAGATAGCATGTTGTTGAAGGAGTGGTACGAAAAAACTATGAATTGTTCAATGAAGTCAAGAATAAAGGAACTTGAGAAATGAATGATAAAGAACATGGTTTTGATGCTGATAGTAACAAAGCAGCGGTCAATGGTGGTCATGAAGGTGGAATCTCTCCGGTTAGAGGATTGGTGGTTTATGGGGATAAAAAGGATGATGGTGGAAGTTTTAATACGCGTAATGTGGAAAAGGTGGATAGTACAAACCATCTAACATGTTCATAATTCTTGGATCATCCAGAAGTGTTGGCAAAAGCCATAGAAATGACAGATGAGGCTGTGTTGAACAGTTATAGAAAAGAAAAGAAAAAAGGAAAAGAAATCTTGGAAACAGTGGCAGTAGGTGTGGAAGATGATGAAAATGGAAAAAGGGGGGAAAAGAGGACAAAAGTTACATGTATATGGAAAATCACCCTTTTTTGAAAGGATTGTTAGAATGGGTAACAAGGTGAAGAAGGACCATATAGCATTATACAATACAATTTTTGCATCAAAAATGGATTAAGGGTAATTAAGATAATACATTTTAGTGGTTTGCTTATAAAACATAGTTGTATAATTGATTTGATTAAAATTGTTGAGCAGGGATGAGATATGGAACATTGGGAGCAATCATGTATTGCATCAAGGATTTGCATATCATTTTAAAAGAGACACGTTTATACATGTTATAATCATTGGCTGTTGGACATCATTACTCAACAGAATGGAGGAACTAAGGGATGTAGGATCGGTTGGTAGAATTTTCATTGATACAAACTTTTTGGTATGTAGTAAAATTAAGTTTATTACTAAATAATAATATGTGTTCTATGGTGAGTAATTCATTGTTTCATTTATGTATACATGCAGATGAGATACTGGATGCATTTGTTGCATAAGATAGAACCTAATCATTATTTTATTCGATGCTGAAACTCCATATTAGAAGTCTACAAATTAAACAAAGTCGCATAGATGTTGGACTGGTAATTTGATTAATAATTGTGTTATATGTTATAATGGCATACTCTACAAATATAGCTTATTGTTATAAATTATGTTGAATACCAGGTTTTCTTTCCAGTAGTTGTGGGAGTAAATATTATTTAATATGCTTTGATCTAAGGGTACCCACATACTACATTATAGACCATGTCAACCGAACAGGTATTGTTGAAGATATATATGGCAAGAAACGAATTCTTGTGGTAAGATTTAGAATTACATTTCAGAGTTTTTATATGACTTGTTTTTGGTATTGTTACAAATGGTGTATAATAAATGGATTCTGTTGTATCACAAAAAAAATTGCTTGGCAACTACTTAAAAACGGAGAATTACCAAAAATTAATTACTTTCTACAAAATTAAACCTCGTGTAATGAAATTCACATGGAAAGTAGCAAAAGAAGGATCAGACTGTGGAGTGTGTCTTATGAGGCATATGGAATCATATATGGGCGAAAGTGAAGGGCATTGGGATTGCGGTTTTACAAGTAAAAAACAAAGTGATGTAATTGCTATAAATAATTTAAGAATCAAATACATGGCAAGGCTTATGAAATCCGACTACAACAAGTATAAAAGTATGTTGGAGAGAAATGCAGAAGCGTATGACTGGCTTGATCCATTAGAGAAAATGGTTCCGATGAATGAAGTGAAGGAAACTAGGGAGAAGTAGAGACGTGGAAGGCGTCGTTATTTGGATGGAAATTGTGTTTTGATTAATTAATTATGGTAGAATGTTTTATGTTGGAAGACTTATGGTAGCATGTTTTATTTTGGTCTAGTTGTCTTTGTTTAGGAAACTGTTGGAAGACTCATGGTAGCATGTTTTATTTTGTTCTAGTTTTCTTTGTTTGGGAAACATTAGAAAGTAACTGATGTTGGAATGTGTTAATGGATATGAAATTTGTGAAAGTAATTAGTGTTTTGAAGTTTAAATGTTTAAAGGTCATGTTATTTAATGTTTGAGCAAAGTTTATAATTTCACTTTATTAAAATGAAAATATATCAACATCATGTTTGTGTGTTCTGCTATATTGTTTTTATAGGGGTTTAAAAGAATAAAAAAGAAAATGATATGCCATTGTTCTGAAAGAATAATAATAATAAGAATACAATTAAAATATGGTTATTATCATGAGTTGTTTATGTTGTTATTTATCAACATTATTATTATACAGTTAAATTATAGTCTTGAATTATTAAATTCTGATATGCCATTGTTCTGGAAAAATAAAAATAATTATAATAATGTTCAATTTAGGTTATGAATTGTCGTCATAAAGAATGACAATAACAAGAATAAATTTAACTTCTGTTGGAATGTTTAAAGGTTATGTTCTTTAATGTTTGAGTAAAGTTCATAATTTCAAATTATTATAATGAAAATATATTAAGATTATGTTTTTATGTTCTGGTATAATGTTTTTGTAGGGTTTTAAAAGTATAATTTTACTAAAATGATATGTCAGTGTTCTGGAAAAATGAAAATAATTGTAATATAGTTCAATTCAGGTTATGAATTGCCCTCATTCTGAAAGAATAAATTTAACTTTTGTTGGAATGTTTAAAGGTTATGTTTTTTATTGTTTGAGTAAAGTTCATAATTGCAAATTATTATAATGAAAATATATTAAGATTATGTTTGTGTGTTCCGGTATAATGTTTTTATAGGGTTTTAAAAGTATAATTTTACTAAAATGATATACTAGTGTTCTGAAAAAATGAACCTAATTAGAATACAGTTTTTTTTATTGTTATTCTCATGGATTGTTTATGTTGTTATTTATAAAAATTATTAGTATACAGTTAAATTGTGGTTATGAATTGTCAATGGCTCCTAGACAGAAACTTTATGATTTTCTGGACCATCTCAAGTCCAGATCTGAGGTAGCAACCTCAGATCCAACCTCCAAACCCGAAATAACTCTACAAATGCCCCAAAACTCAAGCAACAAAGGATCTAGTCTCAAAGGAGCTTAAGCAATAGATTATTACCTCAAATGAAAGCCCCCACTGAATTAGACCTCGGATCTGTACCACTCCCTTGCTGTAATCCCTTAGTCTTCAAGTTCCCTTTTCAAGATTTCCTTTCCCAAAGCTCCAATTTCACTATCAATGGAGTTCCACTCGATTTCTAGGGTTTGTAGGCCCTCAAGGGTGGTAAGGAGGCTGAAGAAAAGATGTTATGTTCTTTATATAAGGCACAACCCCCGGGATTAGGGTTTTCTCTTTTCAACACCAACTCGTCGAGTCCAGCCGCCGACTCGCCGAGTTGGTCACTTAACACTTGACCAGAATCGCGACTCGACTCGCCGAGTCTATCCATCGACTCGCCGAATCGACCTTCCTTATTTACACTAAGAACCCTGAACTTGCACCTCTGAACTCGGGGTGTTACAAAATTGTTATGAAAGAATTAAAATAATTGGAATACAATAAAATTCTATTGGAATATGCTATTGTGTTGTTGAATCAATGTTTGAGAAATATTATGTTGTTGGTCTTACAAAATACTTGTGGAAAATAATGATTATATATGACTGTAATGTTGGTGTAACACGCTTGGATAATAAATGATAACAAAGTGTGCAATAGTGCATAACCATATATAATAATTTTATAAAAGAATCGAGAAATTGAAATCAATGTCACTAATAAACGTGAAACAAAAATGTTACTAAATATAACAATTTAAAAACCTATATAAAAATTAACATACTTCGACACGTTTTTTAGAGGACGGTTTCATTTATCATGGTTAGCCATCTGTTTACATGAAGCACACTTTCTCTTAGGCTTCAAACATACTTTTTCCAGTATTTTGTATTTTGATTTTTATCGCTTACCACGACTGCCAATTCCCTTATTTCGAATATCTGATTGATTCTCAATGTCAGGCACATCATTAGTTAAGTCCACACCTATAATCTTGTTGTAGAATGATTCTCTTGATGGCATCTCGGGGCTAGACAATCATCTACAATTTTTTTTCAACTTATTCATCTTTTCAAGGTATGACTTTAACTTAGCAACATCATGCTTCAAAAATGAAATGCAACGGTCTACATTTGAAAAAAATTCAATAGCAGTCATGACAGAATTTGAGTCAACCAAAGAATTAGAGAAACGCCTCTTAAGTAATTCTGTTGGAATAATATCCTGACGCCAACATCTCATAATGTATTCTTCAGGAATCTGTTCGATACTATAAAACTTAAAGACACATAATATGTGCCTACACAAAAGACCGACATGTTCAAAATCCATGCAGGTACACTTGAATGAACCCTTTATTTTTGAATGGGTAACCTAGAATATGTATGATAGTATATGACTATACGTTAGAAAGTCTTATTATGTGATTAAAAAAATGATTATATAATGAAATCATAATATACCGTGTATTGGGTATCCTTTGTAAGACAATCATAATGGTATGCCTCAAGTTCGTAATTAACAATGGGACTTGTTGGTTGCATTGTGCTTATGTTCCTTTGCTTCTCCAAAACTCTAATAGTGTCAACACCATTGCAAGAAGTAACATTCATTTGGAAACAAGTATTTTCAGAATCGGAAATCTCTTTCTGAACCTGATAAAATATTTTACGAGTGTAGTCCTTTGAAGCATGTACTCTGTTTGGACTAGATGTGATGAATCTAGGAACTGTTGTAGCAGTGTTAAAGTCATTGACAAATTGATTACGTCTTCGACGTTCCATTACACCTTCATATGTCATCATAAACATTAAAAGATAAGAACCGGTAAGGGTGTTGTTCTGAAATGATCAATTTAGGCCTTCGGACAATGATGTAGTTCTCATAAGACCAGACATTGGTATGTCCTTGAAAAATGCAGGTACCCAATGTCTCCACAACCCATACATCTCTTTCATCCACTTGTTATTTGAAACGTTAAACTCATCTAAACAAGATTGCCATAAGTTATTAAAATCAAGTGGTTCCAACTTAGAATTCCAAACTATAGAGTGAAAACGCTTCCGAAAATCTGAGTTTGTGGCTAGTTGGGATGTTATCTGAATAAATATACATATAAGCCATTTTAGTAAAAAAAAACAAAATGTTGGTATATGTAACATCCCAAAATTCAAGCCCAAAAATTTCATTTTTTGATTAATTAATTCATAAAACATTCATTGGAAAGTATTGTATAAACATGACATCTCAAAACCAAGTATCATATTCGAAACCCACAACCATGAACAAATGTCATATCAGAGTACGATCCCAGAAAACACCATGCGGAAAAATCATATGTGTGTGTGATGCCATGCTACGCCGCTGGCTCCTTCCCCTTAGACGAAGAGGTACCTGAAACCAAAAACTGAAACCGTAAGCACAAAGCTTAATGAGTTCCCCCGTCATACCACATACCACACAATACCATCGATATCTTTCAACCAGTAATCATCATTGGTATCTTTCAACCGGTAATCATCATCGGTATATTTGAACCGGTAATCGACATCGGTATCTTGCAACCGGTAACTGGGGACTATTCCACCCCCTACCACTAGCATACAATAGATATAAGCACAGATTCAGACATATCCGGGTACTGACCTACCCCTTGGTCCTACGGACCACTATCAGGGAATTTATCCCTATCATGCAACATATCATACAAATATAACACATAACCAAACGCATACCAAACAAAGATAAATTATCACAAAGACAATTATCTTCTAAATACTCCTCAATGGTGGGTCGACATTGTGGCCTTAGACCCACCCCTACTGGAAGGTAACTCACCTCGTAGCTGCTGATCTGTGTGGGAATCCTCTAACTGCTGCCACTGCTGCTCCGGAAATCCTCCGGCTAAAATTCCCACAAAACAGTTAGTCAGAAACAAACATCTACCCTTAGGGTAAAATGACCATTTTACCCCTTGACCAAGTCAAAGTCAACTTCCAGTTGACCTGACTCGCCGAGTTGACTCGTCAACTCGCCGAGTCCCTATCCTTCCATCAGACCTCATACGCGTCTCTACTCGTCGAGTTAGGCGATGACTCGACAAGTTTTCCTTCTAAATGAACACCAACTGACTCCACATTTGACTCGCCGAGTTGTATGAGCAACTCGTCGAGTTCATCATCAACTGATACTCATGTCGTGACTTGACTCGCCGAGTTGTATAAACAACTCGTCGAGTTACTCTTCATCCTATGACCACGTTCTGTCCTCGAATCTGCGAGTTGATGAACAACTCACCGAGTTCCGTGAAGATTGTCTTGGACTCGTCGAGTCCGTTCATGCACTCGCCGAGTACCATGAATTCCGAAAACACTTTGCTTTGTCCAGAACGTTGGGTCACTCCTCGGGACTCCTAAAACCCTTCAACACTCAACTAGTCCTTATGACCCTCACTAATATGGGACCAAAACCCTTGGACTCGCCGAGTCCAGGAATGGACTCGCCGAGTCTATCACATTCCTTACTAAGAACTTCGATTTCTGATGTACAACACTTAATCAAATGATAGATCCAGACCCCTAAACTCGATCTAGCACGTAAAGTTACAAACTTTACGTGCATGCATGGGACATTAGAGCTTAAAAGGCTCTAGAATGGTTCTTTTGTTGCATGGGGCCTTCCTTGGTGCAAAAAGCAACCTAGATCTGACTTGTGGCTCATAAAATGACATGATACAGAAACCCAAACCCCCAACCATGTTTGCAAACATGGTTGGCCACCAAAAATGGCTCATAAAAGCCCTAAATCACCCCAAAGAGGGATCTAACAAAAGAATGAGTAAGGTTCAGACTTATACCTTCCAAAGACTGCAAATGATAAACCAAACTGCAATCCTTCAGTCCCCTCTTGATCCTTCTATGCTCTTCCTTCTTCCTTGAGGCCAAAACTCACAAGAATCACTCAAAAAGCCTTAGATCTTCACAAAAACGGCTAGGGTTTGCTATGAGGAGTGTTTGGGAGCAGAAAGGGGGAAAGGAGGCTACATAAGGTCATTTAAATAGGGTGCAAACCCCTGGATTAGGGTTTTTGCCCAAACAGCAACTACTCGCCGAGTCCGCGACTTAAACCCCGCGCCTCATCCTGCTTCTACTCGGCGAGTCAGTCCTTCGACTCGCCGAGTCCAAGGCCAAAAGTGTAAAAATAAAGTAGATTTAATAACAGAACACATACCAAGAACCAGGTGCTACAAATATCCCCCACTTGTTTTAGACTTCGTCCTCGAAGTTTGCCGCACGATCCTGAAACAGCTCGGGGTAGTGCTCCATCATCTCATCCACCGGCTCCCAAGTCCACTCTAACCCCTTCCGGTGCTGCCATTTCACCTTCACGAGTTCTACCCTTTTGTTCCTCAGATCCTTCGACTTCCGGTCAAGGATCGCTAAGGGTCGCTCGATGTAATTCAGGCCGCCATCAACCTGAATGTCCTCCAAGGGTACCACCGCCGTATCGTCCACTAGGCACTTCCGCTACTGAGAGACGTGGAAGGTGCTGTGGATCTGACTGAGTTCGGCTGGTAGATCCAGCCGATACGCTACCTTGCCCACCCGGGATACAACTCTGAACGGTCCGATATACCTTGGGCCCAACTTACCCCGCTTCCTGAATCGGATGACGCCCTTCCATGACGACACCTTCAGGAGAACCATATCCCCGACCTGGAATTCCAGGTCTGATCGACGCTTATCGGCATAACTTTTCTGCCGACTCTGACTGAAGCCTGCTCTGGACCTGCTAAATCTTCTTTGTCTTCTTGAGCACTACTTCGGTGCTCCCCATGACTCTCTGGCCAACCTCGCCCCAACATATCGGGGTCCTACACCTCCTCCCATAGAACATCTTGAAGGGAGGACGGTCGATACTCGCATGATGGCTGTTATTATACGAGAACTCCGCCAACGGGAGGTAGGTATCCTAACTACCTTCGAAATCTAAAATGCATGCCCACAGCATATCCTCCAGAGCCTGGACGGTCCGCTCGCTCTGACCATCCATCTGCAGGTGAAAAGCGATGCTAAAATGCTGACGAGTACCCAACTCGTCATGAAACCTCTTCCAAAACCTGGAAGTAAACCGCACGACTCTGTCCGAAATCACCGAAACTGGCACTCCGTGCTGCGCCACAACCTTTCTAATATATATATCGGCCAATTTCTCGGCCGAGATGCTCTCCTGAATCGGAATAAAGTGGGCGCTCTTGGTCAATCGATCCACGATGACTCATATTGAATCCATCCCCCGCGCAGTCCTGGGAAGTTTCGTGATAAAATCCATCGTAATATCCTCCCATTTCCACAGCGGGATATCCAACGGCTGTATCTTGCCGTGTGGTCTCTGATGCTCGGCCTTGACCCTCCTGCAGGTCAAGCACCGCTCCACGTACCATGCCACATCCCGCTTCACGCAGGGCCACCAATAGTCCAGACGAAGATCCCTATACATCTTCGTCAACCCGGGATGAATGGAGAATCGGGATTTGTGCGCCTCCTCCATCAGGACCTGGCGCACTCCTCCATGGTAAGGGACCCACACCCTACGGTGAAGAGTCAATAACCCTCGGCTATCATAGTCGAAGTAGGAAACCTTCCCCACAATTCGCTCACTCTTCCGATGTTCCTCCTTCATGGCCTCCTGCTGAGCCTCCCGGATCCACTCCAAAAGCAGAGTCATCACTGTCATCCTCAGACAGAGATCCCTGATCGGTGCTGCCTTGTGGCTAAGCGCATCGGCCACGACATTGGCCTTCCCCGGATGGTAGAGGATCTCACAATCATAGTCCTTCACTACATCAAACCACCGACGCTGCCTCATATTCAGATTTGGTTGGTCCATGAGATACCTCATACTCTTGTGGTCTATGTAAATCGTATAACGAACCCCATAGAGGTAATGACGCCAAATCTTGAGGGCGAACACAACAACCCCCAACTCCAAATCATGTGTCGGGTAGTTCGCCTTGTGACGTTTCAGCTGCCTTGACGCGTAGGCGATGACATGCCCTCTCTGCATCAATACCGCGCCCAATCCTGTGATGGATGCATCGCAGTACACAACAAAATCCTCCATGCCCTATGGCAGGGCTAAGATTGGCGCCTCGCACAATCTCTGTCTCAGCGTCTCAAATGCGGCCTGCTGCTCAGGCCGCCAGCGATACACCACCGACTTCTTAGTCAGTCGGGTGAGCGGAACTGCTATCTTGGAGAAGTCCTGAATGAATCTTTGATAGTAGCCTGCCAAACCTAAGAAGCTCCGAATCTCAGATGGAGACCTCGGAACCTCCCAATTCATCACGGCCTCTACCTTGGCCGGATCTACCGAAATCCCGTTCTGGTTGACAAGGTGCCCAAGAAACTGCACCTCGCGCAACCAGACCTCACACTTGGAGAACTTAGCATACAAGTTCTCCCTCCTCAAAGTCTCTAGAACCTCCCGCAGATGCTCCTCATGCTGCTCCCACGTCTTGGAATAAACCAGGATGTCATCAATAAACACTATCACAGACCAATCTAACATCGGTCTACACACGCGGCTCATGAGATCCATGAACGCGGCAGGAGCATTGGTGAGCCCGAAAGGCATCACCACAAACTCATAATAACCATAACGCGTCCAAAACGCAGTCTTCTGCACATTCTCCTCTCTGACCCTCATCTGATGATACCCTGAATGCAAATCAATCTTGGAGAACCAAGATGCTCCCTGAAGCTGGTCAAAGAGGTCATCAATCCTCGGGAGTGGGTAGCGGTTCTTCACCGTTACCTTGTTTAGCTCCCGATAATCTATACACATTCGATGCGACACGCCCTTCTTCCTCACAAACAGAATCGGGGCTCCCCAGGGTGAACTGCTCGGTCTAATGAAACCCTTGTCTAACAGCTCCTGGAGCTGTGTAGACAACTCCTGCATCTCAAGAGGAGCCAACCGATACAGCGCCTTGGCTATCGGAGCCGCACCAGGGACCAGGTCGATCCTAAATTCCACCTGTCATTCCGGAGGTGTGCCCGGAAACTCCTCAGGGAATACGTCCGCAAACTCTCGTACCACAGGTACATCGTCCACCATCACCCTACCTATTTCCCGGGTATTCATAACATATGAGACATAACCTGCGCAACCCCGCTGGAGGTAGCGCCTAGCTCTCGCTGCTGAACATAAAGCTAGTCCTCGTTGTGGCCTCTCGCCCTGAATCACTAGCTCTCCCCCACTTGGGGTCCTGACCCGTACCAACTGTTGCGCGCAGTCGATCACTGCCCCATTAGGGCTGAGCCAATCCATGCCTATAATCACATTGTTCCCAGACAATGGAATGGGAACCAAGTCTACCCGGTAGCGCTCCTCAAATAACCTCAGCACACAATCTTGAAATACCATCGATGCCCTCACCAAACGATCGTCTATAATCTCTACCTCTAGAGGGCAATCCAACATGCCCGAAGACTCGGAAAATCTCTTGCTAAGCACAAGAGACACAAATGACCGGGTAGCGCCCGAGTCAAACAATACCAGAACCGGGATGCCGTTCACATGGAACGATCCTAAACATAGCACATATCAATAACACAATTACAACAAAAAGGAAGATCAGCGGGAAAGAATCATACCCGTCACCACATCGGGTGCAGCGCGTGCCTCCTCGGCTGTCAGCTGAAATGCTCGGCTCCGCACCACTGGAACCTCTGCCTTGACCTTCCAGCCATTTGTAACCCGCGCCGTCGCTGAGACCGGTGCTGCCATTGGCACTGCTGCTGATGTTGCTGTCAATCTCGGGCAATTGGCCCTTTTGTGGCCCCTCTGATTGCAATGGAAGCAAATCAGGTCTGTCATCTGTACCGCAGGAGCGGGGGCAGTACAATCCCTGTCAAAATGCCCTACCTTGACACACTTATAGTAGCCCGAACCCGGCCCAGTGCGACAAGCTCCCTCGTGTGACCGACCGCATTTCCCACATCGGTCCCATCCTGCCTGGCCTTTCGGCCTACAATCAGATCCCTTGGGCTTCTTCCCCGAAGCCCCAGTCATCAGCTCCTCCACTGCCTTCCTCTTCTGGACGTGCCCCAGATCAATCTCCCTCTCCCTAGCCCTGGCAATCATGGAATCCAAGGTAGGGCAAGCCGAAAAACTAACATGCTCCCGAATGTCAGCTCGTAGCATGTCATGGTAGTGGGTCCTCCTCATATCCTCATCACCCGTGTACTGGGGCACTAGCGATGATCTCTGTTACAGTCTCCGTAATATGCCTCATATCTAAAAACTCCCTGGCCAGCCGTTGAAGCTCCACAGCTGGCGCAAACTCTGCCCTGAAACTGGTCACAAAATCCGACCAAGTCATAGCCTCAACAGCCGAGGCTCCCAATGAGTCGCCAACAGACTCCCGCCAATCTCTAGCCCTGTCTCACAAGCATCCCGCCGCATATCGCACCTTCGACCCCTCAGGGCAGAAGTTCGTCAGCTGCGTAGACTTAATGTATGCGATCCATCTCCTAGCAGCAATGGGGTCTTTCACCCCATGGAAATCCGGCGCACCACTTCCCCAAAAGTCCTTAAAGGACAGTGTGTGAGTACCCATCTGGCTAGACGCCATATCACTCCTGAATGATCGGAGACGATCCTCCACCAGCTCAACAATCCCCTCCTTGATCGAACCGAAAATGATAGGGTTCGACTCAAGGATGCCTCTCGTGATCTTAGACACGATGAACTCGCGTAGTCCGTCATCAACCTGCTCGGATCCTGAACCCGAGCCCGATCCTAATCCTGATCCGGAGCCTCCTGCTCCAAGTCGTGTGGTCACCATACTGAAAACACACGCATAAACGTCAGGATCATACATATACTCTAGAGTTCTAACACGCTCCCCAAGGTTCCCGATTTCATCTAGGCCCTCCTTGATTCGAGTACAGGTCCTCTGTTTTCAGTAGTATGAGCCCATACTACCTTCCACATCTACCCGTGCTTTCCTCAAGGATTGCTTCGACTTTACCAGGTCCCTTTACCGATACCCCTTTCCACTAACCTCATCCTAGGCTTTCCTAGGGCACTCTCCGACCTACTCTCAGCCATCAGCTGCGCAGGAGTCTCTACCATTTCCCCTTAACTAGCTTGCAAGTACTGTTACATATCCGCTCCTTAGTTAGTTGGAAATAGCCAGAACCCCTATAGCACAAAGCAAGCAACATTCGTGCATCGAGTAACCAAATCAGGCATAACCTATACAGGCCATCCTACTGCTGACTAAACAGCCCTAGCATATAGCTCATACAACAGGCATATAAGGCATCCTCCTAGATCCTTAGCCTTAACTAGCATGCGATTATCAGAATCATATATCAGGCACACAAGGCATCTTCCTAGATCCTTAGTCCTATTCTAGCATGCAATTCTGAATCAAGCCATATAGCATAACATAACATGTATGGGTATCTTGGGGAAAACTTACTTGAGCCCGGCCGGTCGGATGCATCACACACCTTGTCTTTCATAAAATCCTTTCGCTTAGATTTTTAGAAAAACCATTTTATTGCAAAAAATATTTTAGCCCCTCCGTTTGAGTCCAGACACCCCCGAGGGCGTGTCCGAATCCCTCAAACCAAGGCTCTGATACCAACTTGTAACATCCCAAAATTCAAGCCCAAAAATTTCATTTTTTGATTAATTAATTCATAAAACATTCATTGGAAAGTATTGTATAAACATGACATCTCAAAACCAAGTATCATATTCGAAACCCACAACCATGAACAAATGTCATATCAGAGTACAATCCCAGAAAACACCATGCGGAAAAATCATATGTGTGTGTGACGCCATGCTACGCCTCCGGCTCCTTCCCCTTAGAAGAAGAGGAACCTGAAACCAAAAACTGAAACCGTAAGCACAAAGCTTAGTTAGTTCCCCATCATACCACATACCACACAATACCATCGGTATCTTTCAACCGGTAATCGACTCCGGTATCTTTCAGCCGGTAACTGGGGACTATTCCACCCCTTACCACTAGCATACAATAGATATAAGCACACATTCAGACATATCCGGGTACTGACCTACCCTTTGGTCCTACGGACCACTATCAGGGAATCTATCATTATCATGCAATATATCATACAGATATAACACATAACCAAACGCATACCAAACCAAGATAAATTATCACAAAGACAATTATCTTTTAAATACTCCTCAATGGTGGGCCGGCATTGTGGCCTTAAACCCACCCCTACTGGAATGTAACTCACCTTGTATCTGCTGATCTGTGCGGGAATCCTCTGACTGTTGCCACTGCTGCTCCGGAAATCCTCCGGCTAAAATTCCCACAAAACAGTTAGTCAGAAACAAACATCTACCCTTAGGGTAAAATGACCATTTTACCCCTTGACCAAGTCAAAGTCAAAGTCAAAGTCAACTTCCAGTTGACCTGACTCGCCGAGTTGACTCGTCAACTCGCCGAGTCCCTATCCTTCCATCAGACCTCATACCCGTCTCTACTCGTCGAGTTAGGCGATGACTCGACGAGTTTTCCTTCTAAATGAACACCAACTGACTCCACATCCGACTCGCCGAGTTGTATGAGCAACTCGTCGAGTTCATCATCAACTGATACTCATGTCCTGACTTGACTCGCCGAGTTGTATGAACATCTCGTCGAGTTACTCTTCATCCTATGACCACGTTCTATCCTCGACTCGCCGAGTTGATGAACAGCTCGCCGAGTTCCATAAAGATTGTCTTGGACTCGCCGAGTCCGTTCATTCACTCGCCGAGTACCATGAATTCCCATAACACTTTGCTTAGTACAGAATGTTGGGTCACTCCCCGAGACTCCTAAAACGCTTCCATACTCAACTGGTCCTTATGACCCTCACTGATATGGGACCAAAACCCTTGGACTCGCCGAGTCCAGGAATGGACTCGCCGAGTCTATCACATTCCTTACTAAGAACTTTAATTTCTGATGTACAACACTTAACCAAATGATAGATCCAGGCTCCTAAACTCGATCTAGCACGTAAAGTTACAAACTTTACGTGCATGCATGGGACATTAGAGCTTAAAAGGCTCTAGAATGGTTCTTTTGTTGCATGGGGCCTTCCTTGGTGCAAAAAGCAACCTAGATCTGACTTGTGGCTCATAAAATGACATGATACAGAAACCCAAACTCCCAACCATGTTTGCAAACATGGTTGGCGATTAAAAATGGCTCATAAAAGCCCTAAATTGCCCCAAAGAAGGATCTAACAGAAGAATGAGCAAGGTTCAGACTTTATACCTTCCAAAGACTGAAATGATAAACCAAACTCGAATCCTTCAGTCCCCTCTTGATCCTTCTATGCTCTTCCTTCTTCCTTCGGACCAAAACTCACAAGAATCACTCAAAAAGCCTTAGATCTTCACAAAAATGGCTAGGGTTTGCTATGAGGAGTGTTTGGGAGCATAAAGGGGGAAAGAAGGCTGCATAAGGTCGTTTAAATAGGGTGCAAACCCCTGGATTAGGGTTTTTGCCCAAACAGCGGCTACTCGCCGAGTCCGGGACTCGACTCGCCGAGTCCGCGACTTAAATACCGCGCCTCATCCCGCTTCTACCCGGCGAGTCAGTCCTTCGACTCGCCGTGTCCAAGGCCAAAAGTGCAAAAATAAAGAAGATTTGATTACAGAACACATACCAAGAACCAGGTGCTACAGTATAACTTGTATAAGGGAGACGAATATAAGATCACGTGTATTCTGTTAGGATAATGGTCTAATGATTCTATCGGAATTACATTATAAAAATTTTGTCTTAATACTGGTAGTTCTTATTCTAGCAGAATTTTATTCTGAAAGAAAGATATGTATTAAAAAATAAAACTATTAACAGTATCTTGGTAAACAAATTCACCTTGTTTGACAATTTTTTGGTAATATGCCACATACAAAACCTATGTGATGACATTGGAAAAACTTCATTTACAGCTTTGTTTAAAGATGGATCTTGATCTGTAAGAACAAGTTTAGGTTATTTTTTGAATGCTTTCAAGAATGCTCTAAGCAGCCAAGAATAAGAACTACCATCTTCTCTACTCAAAAGTCCAGCACCAAAAGTTACACATTTTTTATGGTTATCTATCCCAGTGAACGGTACGAAAACCATATCATATTTGTTTTAAAAAATTAAAATTAGTTACCATTATTGGAAGTAATAAAAAAATTGTAATAACATTACAATTTTTAAAAATTAAAAATTAATAATTAATAATTAAAAATTAAAAATTAAAATTAGTTACCACAGAATACATATAGAGTGAAACTAATGAATGTCGTCGATGTGCAAATCGTAAACAATCGCAACGACATAATCTAGTTTTCTAAAATATTTTGTTATTAGTGTACTAACCTTTTTGTAAGTCAATATTATCATCGGCTATAGTATCATCTGCCTCATCATCAATGAACTTGTTTTCGTTTTCTGCATCTTTTTAATAGAATTAGTGTAATGGATAATTATATATATATATATATATATATAATACAAATAAATGATTACAATACATCACCTTGGTTATGATTACTACTTTCACCGAAATGATAGGTGGAATTGACATCGATATGATTTTGAATGTGTTCTAAAGGATCCTTAACTTTGTAAGTTATGGTTTGGACATAATGCAAATATAGATGTTTAACATTATTGTTATAAAAATAACAAGTAGAAAAACTTATAAAGATAAATCACCTAGATTTAGATTGCTATTATCGACTATATCAAAATTGATATTATGTATAGAATCATGATCAGCCAACCTGAAATCTTCATCATGGTCTGCATAATCAAAAGCATATTCATGTTGGTCATGACTATGATCGTCACCAGCTGATATTGTATCATCCATAAGATAACTTACAGCATGATTTAACACTCGATGATTGGAGAACGCAGAGTAAATTAAATCTTCTAAACTTTGAGCCAATTAACTGTATATTAAAAAAGAGGAAACCATATGATTGATACGTAAATAAAAAGGCGTGATATCTGCAGTCGTTGTTATTAATGATTTATTATTATTTTTTATTTTTTAGAATCATTGTAAAGATAAGAGTCAACACCAAATCCTATTATTGATCATGATATTTTTATTATTTTACAAATTCATATTCTAAAGATAATAATTTCCATAGATAAGACTTTACAAAAGATCATCTTCCATAGATAAGACTTTTCAATAATTTATTCAGCAAATTTTAATAAAAAAATTATTTCGAATGAATTTACATATGATTACTGATTAATTATGGCACAAACGCATAATACAATGAAGATACAACTCTCTTGTTATGTCAGAATATGTGAAACAAGAATAACATTAAATGATATTTTTCAAGGATGAGTTTGCATATAAACATAAAAGTTTGTTTATTTTAATAGTTTATTAAATTGTGTATTTGTTTGTTCTGGATATTGTAATACACAATAGAATTCTGCAAATTTTAATAAGAACAGTTCTAAAAGAATCTTTTCATAACCAATACTTATAACACAATTAGGCATAATTATGTTATGCGAATAGAAAAACAAAATACATCTAAAACAAAAAAAAATTCATGATCAATAACAAATTGTATCCAATTAAATCAAAACATAAAAATTGATTATAAAAATAAATAATGAATATGCTAATGAATAAACAATAACATATATCAAAACATCATATATTATTAATATTTATTGAATGAAAACATAATTTACAAGGAAACCCCCTAAAATCCATAAATCCATATCATTATTATATTGAAATAAAACTCTATAAAAGCTTTTACGCCTAAAATGAAAACATTGTTGAACTTCTATTCTCTCTTGACGAATTGAACTTCTACTCTCTCTTGACTAATGCATGAGGACAGTTCCTCATATCATGACCAACATCAAAACAAATACCACATCTTCTTTTTTTCTTCAAATCTTGATTCACTTTGGATTCCTTGACATTTCGTCCATTGTTAACAGAAAAGTCCTTGTTATTGTTATCAACATTCTCTTTGTTCTGAAAATCAAAACAAGTATAATTAAAATAATGAATTTCATCAACAAGAACCATGAAACGAAAAATAAATAAAGAAATAATATATGAAAAAGGTGAAAAAAAATACCTCAACGAAATATCAAAGAAGAAATATGATATGAAAATGATGAATAAATACATTGTAATAGAAGAAAACGAATATAATGTGTGTGTGTGTGTGTGTATATATATATATATATATATATATATATATATATATATATATATATGAAAAAGGTGAAAAAAAAAATACCTCAACGAAATATCAAAGAAGAAATATGATATGAAAATGATGAATAAATACTTTGTAATAGAAGAAAATGAATATAATGTGTGTGTGTATATATATATATATATATATATATATATATATATATATATATATATATATATATATATATATATATATTATCGTTGATGAGATCCATAATTACTAGCCTGATATTTAGGAATATGATTGAAATCATTAACATTTCAATTTAATCTAGATAATATTAATTATATGGTAATATTACACTAATACCATTTAAGAATGATTGACTGATATTAAATCCTACAACCACACAATAATTAATTTGAATATTTGAACCTCTCTCTTTCTCTTTCTCTCTCTCTCTCTCTCTCTCTATATATATATATATATATATATATATATATATATATATATATATGGTTAGGTTATTTTGTTTTTACTAACTACTGTGTGCCAAAATGCATAGATCTAGACCATCAGATGGAATATAATCAAATGTCATGATCTGAGGGTCTATGATAGTAGAATATGATAACATGTACCATATAATCACACAAATTTCAACATAAAGGCATTTTAGTCAATTAACCTATATTAAAAAAGGAAAATTTTGGATTTTTAGGGATGATTAATTTCTTTATTTTTTAAAAATTTGAATATTTTAGATTAATTTAAATTTAAAAATCTGATTTTATTCTGTCAGAATGATAGAATGTCAACCATAAAGTAGTAAATATATTTTTCGATTTTATTCTGTCAGAATGACAGAATGTGAACCATAAACTAGTAAATACATATTGAAAGACTACACAAAATCGATTCTTGAACTAATAATATATCAAAAAATTACATTGTATGATTGTGATTCATTGAATAATAACAAACATTCTAAAAGAATAACAAGTATAATTCTTAAAAAATAACAACATTCTTAAACAATTAGTGTGATCATTCTTTAATTCATTCTTCAACCCTTTCCCATCAGGTCTTCAAGCCATTCTTGAAGCCATTTCTACCAGAAATTCATTGCCAAGTAATTTGTACTGATACACTTGTAAAACCTGCACATTAAACATACAAATAATTAACTACAATTCTATCAGAATACAACAATAATATTATGACAAAATAAACTATTCTGCAAGAATATTCTTTAAGAATTTGTATTATCAAGAATATACCCAACAAACAAAATAAGGAACTAGCATCAACCTATTCTGACAGAATAAGGAACTAACATTCTTCGGGTTCCTGTGTTTCTTCTCGATATGCTCAATGTATTTAACTGCAAATTCTTACATAATAAGGAACTAGCATCAACCTATTGTTATGAAAATGGCATCCAACCCAATCTAAATTGAGTTATATAGTTCTGAAAAGAATAAGAAACAAAGTGAAGTAAAAACATTAAAGATTTTTAACTATTTTTTCATTGAGGCATTTTATTGAACACATGGAGGCCATGACAGAATGTTGTTTGTAAACAAAAATTGCAAATATGGTAATGGATCATAACTCATAAGACTTACATTGATGGATGAAAATGAGGAATACTATGCAGATTACAACTTATACTGATGTACACTGGTTTGATTTCTTTCAACGCAATTGAAATTGCAGTGTCAATTTGTTCATGTGCATCTTCCAAGTTATTCACTACTTCCTGTTGTTTCATTCATCATAAATCCATCAATATCATATAACAAGATCAGATAAAAATCATTGTTACTTAATTTCAAAATCGATGAAATACAAAAGCCTTGGAAATTAAAATCAGCATACTTGAGAGATCATCGTGTCCCTGGCGAACGTCTCTGTTTGATGTACCGTCGGTGGTCGGCGCCATCGCCGACAAAAGGGCCTAGCTTCACCTGTTCTCTTCTCCAATCCATAAAGTTGCTGATTCTATGGTGTTGTGGGGTGGTGCTACTGCTCTGGTGGTGTCGAAACTGATTTAGGAGGGGATCAGGGTTTTTGGGTCTGTGAAGAGAGAACGATGATTTTTAAAAAAGTAGTGGGAATCGGCGGTGATGTTATATGAAACTGATAACCTAATTTAGTGGGATATTGATTGATTTTGCTTTCTTTTACCATAATTAATTAGAGTGTAGATTACTCTTATACCCTTTTATTATTTATTAGTGATTTAATTATTTCCTGAATTCTCGTTGGTGCCTTTAGGGACACAATACTTGCTAAAAACATTTGAACCTAGCTCTCTCTCTCTCTCTCTCTCTCTCTCTCTATATATATATATATATATATATATATATATATATATATATATATATATATATATATATATAACCATAATCCTTTAATTCTAAAAATATCCAACATCACAAACACTAGACGACATTGCAATAAAATCATAAATGACCAATCTAATTAAATTGGAAAAACAAATCATATAATTATTGCAAAATTGAAAAAGAAAATCATAAATTCAAAAATTATAGTTTATTTAAATTTAAAAAAAAAATCGTATAATTTATTTAAATTTAAAAAAAAAAAATGCTACGAATATTATCGTTCTCTATAAAATACTAAAAATTAGATGTTAAAACAAAAATAATAAGATCACACTTAAAAGAAATGATACCGCAAAATGGTAAAAGTGTTATCCTTCTAACTTTAAACATATAATATTTTAATTTTTATATCCTGTATTTTGATGAAAAAATTAAAAATGAAAATAACTTTTTAAAATAGATAAGATAAAAAAACACAAATAAACTACAAATTTGAAACGGTGTTAATTAAGATGAAAATAATAATAATAATAATAATAATAATAATAATAATAATAATAATAATAATAATGGTGGGAACACAAAGCCTCTTCTTGGATTCCATTGCTGATGCTGGCCTAAACATAGACAAACAGATACCATCAATCTGACACCATGATCTCACCTCCTATTGAAAACAACAACATTCCAATTAAGTCCATTGTCTCGACCCTTTGTTTATTCTCTTAAACAAATTTACTCTTTTACCCTCCTCTCTCCCTCATTCATTTACTTATTACCTGCACCCAGTCGCCCTTTGCAGTTCATTAAAGATGACACAAGAACTACACAGAAACCTTTTAATATAAGAAAACCCCTTTTATACCATTCTTTTCCAGTGTATTGATTAAAGCCTCAAAAGTTTTGTGAAGGGACCATTACTTCCTAGCACTCTTGGCTGTATGGTGTTCCTTTCATAAAGAAAATCACACCTATGTATTATATATACATACATACGTGTACATATATAATGTACACGCACATACAGATATTAAGATAAGTTTAATTATTATTAGCTTTAGGTATCTTGTGTAATAAATAATGTTTTATCGGCAAAAGTTCCCTCTATTGGATCACATGAACCATACACCACAAAGAAAGTATATGTATATACGTAATATATATACATACACATGCATCAAGATAAGTCTAAAGGATTAGAAAATACCTTATCTATAGTATCTCACACAACGAATATATATAAATTAAAAAGCTTCCTCGTGAAAAGGTTCAGTAAATCCAGCAAAGAATAACGCCATATGTGTGAGATTGAGCAAATTTTATTATCTAAAACATATTGATCATCTTGCAGGATACATATCTCTTGTGTGAGTATTTATGCTAGCTAGCTCTATATTGAACCAAAATGAACCGAAAAATTTATATAGATGTTAAGATGAACAAGAATTTAAAAAGAAAAAGAAACCATACTTCTCTAATATATATAATCCAACCATATTTTGCACTCATGCTCAAACTTTAAAAAGTTAGCAATACAATTAGGTAGCTTAACTTCATAATGATCAATACCCTACCACACAAACTGATCAAGAACACAACTTAAAAAAAGTTGAATGCTCGTTCTAATAGAAACCACACACGGTTTCCCAAATTTTCACACGCTACAAACATATATCTCTTTCTCTTTCTCTATCATTAAAGAGATTCAAAATAACATTAAAAAAGAAAAGCCAAACCTCTAATTTATAACTCCGGCTAGCCATTACTAATGAAGGAAAACTAAAGTAATTTGCTAGACTCTAGAGGGTGGTGATCATCTTACATGGGTATGAACATGTTTATAAATTGATGCCAAGTGAGAAGCAAAGAAGAGCTCTATATCTGGAGGATCAAAGAAAGATATGGGAGTTCTCCTCAATGTACAACTCGAAACAAGCCTTCGCTTCTTAGGAGCCGGTGGGCATGTTGAAATCTCTGGTATCTGGTACTTCTGTGCTTTAGGGGTTGTACATCCGATACTGCTAATCTCATCCATCTTCTTCAACGCTGAATTATCAGAACATGATTTAACCGGAGAAGATGAAGTACTGTCTACTTTCGTTTCAGCAGCCGTAGATATCAGCTTCTTCTTTACGATTCTTCTTGGTTTTCTTGCACTTTTTCTTGATGGAGCCATTGAAAGAAAGGATTTTGAGTTGTCAGAGAAGGTGCAAACAGTTGGAGAGGGGGAACCAAATGGAAATCTTTTCTATATTTGGATATAAAGGAGAAGCGCTAAAATCATCATTTCAAGAAAAGAATTTGTAAGATGGAAAACCCAATAAAATTCTTTGACTGAAAAAGTAGATAGATGATGTAAGTGCTTTTGGAAGCCCACAAAGAAGTACCTCCTGTCGCTGTAAATCGGAAGAAAAACAAGAAAATAAAGAGTGAAAAACAAGAGAATCTTGAAGAAAAGAGAACAAAGATTCGCTTCTAAATCTGCTCAGCCTGTTATATAGCCAGAACTCACGCAGAAATCCTACGTACGAGAAACAAGGAAACGAGGAAGAAGATATACGCCTAAAAAAAGCACGAACAGAAACCCTAGAGAGAGAGAGAGAGAGAGAGAGAGACGAGCTCGTTGTGCGGTAGTGGATATATATAGTGATAGGGACCTGGGTCGTGCGGCCTAGCCCCGGAATCTCTCTCTCTCTCTCTCTCTCTCTCTCTCTCTCTCTCTCATCTCTCTCTCTCTCTCTCTCTCTCTCTCCTCTCTCTCTCTCTTCTCTCTCTCTCTCATCGGTCAAAATGTCAAATGGTTAATAGGACGTGATCGATTTAATTATTAAAGTTTTCAACGATAAATAGTTATTTTATTAATGTATTACTAAAAGGTGGCCCTTCAAATTAAAGGGAGACAAGCATTTCATTTTAGTAGTAATTATTTCTTTTTCATTAATATAATCTGTAATGTTTAGAAGTTAATTTGCAGTTTTGCTGATTTCACATTTAACCTTTTAGTTAAGGAAGAATCTTTTTCTGGTGTTGATTGCTGTTAACAGGAAACTACCTTTTCAGTGGTGTTTGTGTGCTAATGAGATTGGTCAAGATTTTATGGTTGGTTATTGCTCAGGGTTTTTAGGTTTGTTCTTTATGATGTTAGTTCATTCATGTACTTCAACTTATTGGTTTGTAAGTGATTATTACTAAATTCCTCGCGTCCCACTAATATTAATTTTGGCAGATCCATGGATTTTGTAGAGAAAATTAAAGTGGCGGTTTGGTAATAAGTATAATAATACGCTAGTGAACAATCTCTACGCTTGGATGGCCTGAATACTTCACTATTTTTTTGGCAACAACGTTTTCATGTGTGCTAAAGTTATTAAAGGCTCAAGCATGTTTCCCCACATGATACAATTCAATAGACCCACTAGTTTGATTGGTTGTTACTCATTATGAAAAATGTGGTATTGTGGGCTAAATTTATAGAAAAAATATCTTAGGTAATTCAAATTTGACTTTGAAAAAGCTTTAACTCTTCCCCTTAAAATGGAATTATCTGTTAGTGTAATCCAGAAATAAGTTCAAGGTGCATTTTGTCATTTTATATTTTTGTTTTGTGTTTGATTTAATCAAGGCCATGTTGGTGAGGTGTCCAATTGTTTAGCACCAATAGAGTAGTGGTTAGTTCCTATCTTCCAGGATAGCAAGTAGATAAGAATGTTTGCTTCCCTTTTGTTTTTTATGCGAAGAATAAACACATAAATTTGCTCTCCCTTTTAATTTTCTCTATACCTCTGTTTTTGCTGTGTGAAACAGGGGCTAAACCATCATCTGGTATCGAAGCCCAGAGCAGACAATATAGTGCATGCCAAAGTATACACCTCGAACCAACATAAATGAGTGAGAGAAACCATGAGAAAGAGAGTTAGGTAACGTTACACTACCCCATGTTGACGAGAAGCAACTATGCGGTTTGGGCAATAAAGATGAAAGTGTTTATGCAAGCACAAGGGGTCTGGGATGTTGTTGAGCCCAGAACAGCAAACACCATTGTTGAAGTAAAGAAAGATAAGATGGCTCTGGTAGCCATTTCCCAAGGTATACCTGAAGAACTGTTGTTGTCGATTGCAGAGAAACAAACTGCAAAGGAGGCGTAGGAATAGCTCAAAGTCATGTATATGGGGGGCAGACCTCGTTAAGAATGCAAAAGTCCAGACTCTCAAGGCCGAATTTGAAGCTCTCGACATGAAGGAAACAGAGCATGTAGATGATTTCGTCATGAAGGTGAAAAACCTTGTAAGCAACATACGTGCATTGGGTGATTTAGTAGAGGAACCCTATTTTGTAAAGAAAATATTACAAGTTATTCCTGGAAAGTTCGTGCAGATAGATGCGACCATAGAGCAATTTGGAGACATAAACAAGATGAGAGTAGAAAAATTGATTGGCAGATTAAAAACGTATGAATAAAGAATTCGTGGGCATGCTGAAATAGAGAACATGAAGCTATTACTTACAAACCAAGAATAGGTTGAGAGAAGTAAGAAACAAAGTGAAGAAGAACAGAAGTCATCAAAAAAAACCGTACCGGGGAAGCCCAAACAGCTCATGTGGTCGAGGAAGAGGTAGGGGTAGAGGTGGAGGCCAAATCAATCGCGGACGAGGTAGAGGAGGAGGTTATCATCAAAGAGAAGGAATTCAAAGAGGTCGTGGAAACTCAAACAACCGAGACAAAAGTACTATACAGTGTTATAACTGTCAAGATATGGGGCACTATGCTTTTGAATGCAAAAATCATCGGCGAGAACGTAACCAGGAGGCAAATTTGACTCTAGAACACCAAGATAATGAACATGCACTACAACTTGCTAGTCACAAACCATAAGAAGTCATTGAAGAGGTGTTTCTCAACGAGAAGAACCTAGTCCCAACACTAAAAAAGCCAAGCAAGCCACCTACCCTTTCAAATATGTGGTACCTCGACAACGGAGCGAGTAACCATATGACTGGACAGAAGGATAAGTTTCATACGCTGAATCAATCAGTCTAAGGATTTACGGAATTTGGAGATGGGTCAAAAGTTCGTATAGAGGGTCGAGGATTTATTGTTTTTCAATGCAAAATTGGAGAGGTATGGGTGCTAAAGGAAGTATATTAACATACCAAACTGATATAGTAATATCATAAGCTTGGGTCAACTAGCAGAAGATGGATATCAAACTATGATTCTTGGCTCTTTCTTGTGGGTTCATGACTGTGCAGGAAGTCTCTTGATGAAGGTAGAACACTCCCCGAATAGAATTTACAAGATAGGTCTGAATGAAGTAAAAGGCAAGTGTTTACTTGGAAAGGTTGATGAACCAACATGGTTGTGGCATATGCGCCTAGGCCATGTGAATTTCAGAGCATTGAAACTAATGTCAGACAAAGAACTTGCTTATGGTCTCCCAAAACTTGATACTCCTAGACGACTATGTGAAGGGTGCCTAGTGGCTAAGCAATCGAATAAACCCTACCCATATCAATCACTTTACAGGGCTAAAGAGAAACTAGAGCTCGTGCATGGTGACCTCTGTGGACCTATTTCACCTCCAATACCCTCTGGGAACAAGTACTTTTTCTTGTTGGTAGATGATTCCACTCGTGTAATGTGGGTGTACACATTGAGAACAAAAGATGAGACGTTTGAGACTTTCAAAAGGTTTCGAACATTGGTAGAAAATGAAACAGGAAAGAAGATGAAGACTTTCAGAACGGACCGAGGAGGTGAATTCATGTCAAGACAGTTCACTAGTTACTGTGAGCAAACAGGGTTGCAAAGGCACTTCACTGCACCGTTCTTGCCACAAAAAAACGGTGTAGTGGAGAGGCATAACTGAACCGTATTAGAGATGGGAAGGAGCATTCTAAAGGGGATGAAGATGCCAAATAGCTTGTGGGGTGAAGCGGTGAGACATGCTGTCTATATGTTGAATCAGTTGACAACAAAAGCATTGAACACAAGAACTCCTTACGAGGCCTGATCTAGAAGAAAACCAAATATCCAACACCTGAGAATATTTAGATGTGTTGCCCACATGAAGATAGCAAAAAGTCACCTTAAAAAGTTAGAAGACCGGAGCAAGACATTGGTGTACCTTGGAACTGAGTTGGGTAGCAAAGCATACAGGTTGTTAGATCCGGATACAAGAAAAAATCATGTTAGTCGTGATTTAGAGTTTGATGAAGAATGAGTGTGGAATTGAGAGAACAGTACTAAGTTTGAAGCGGACATAGGTGGAACGTTTGTACTTGAAGGTTATGATACAAAATATGAAGGTGATGGTGTAATTAGTGGGCCAAATTTTACAACATCACAGGAGCATCAATTTGTTTATGAAGAGGAGGAAGAAACCGGTTACTCTTCACCACAACAAGAGCATCAAACCAGTCCATCTAGTCAAACACATAAGCCAATAACGCCAACTAGCTCGGTCAGATCAAACACCACCACATATAGTTCAACAGGTGGTGGTGCTCCTAAAAGATACCGCCTACTAACAAATATATATGAAGAGTGTGAAAAACTACTCTTTATACAAGATTCAGACGAACCCACATCGTATGCTGAAGCAAGAAAGAATAGAGATTGGATTAAAGCAATGAGGAGTGAATTGGATGCCATAGAGAAGAACCAAACATGGAGAGTGGTTGAACTGCCCAAAGAATGGAAACCCATTGGAATTAAATGGGTCTTCAAAGTAAAAAGAGGTTTGGATGGAAGAATATTAAAACACAAGGCCAGGCTAGTGGTGAAAGGGTATGTACAAAAGCCTGGAATAGATTTTGAAGAAGTCTTTGCTTCTGTGGATCAAATGGAAACAGTACACATCATCCTCGCACTTGCAGGTAAAAATGGTTGGCTCGTTCACCATTTGGATGTAAAGTCGGCATTCTTGAATGGTAACCTGGAAGAGGAGGTGTACGTGTCACAGCCAAAAGGATTTGTAAACAAAGACAAACCAGGTCTGGTGTACAAACTTTCGAAGGCACTCTATGGGCTCCGTCAAGCCCCTCGTGCGTGGAATGCACAACTAGACTAGCACTTGAAACAACTTGGGCCTAAGAGATGTCTTCATGAGTATGATGTGTATACGAGGAAGAAGAATGGTAAAACCTTGATTATAGGGGTCTATGTAGATGACCTCATTGTCACTAGTGGGTGTGCAGCTGATGTAAAGAGCTTCAAAGAACAAATGAGTTATGAATTTGAGATGAGTCACCTGGGGGCATTATCGTATTATTTGGGTATTGAAATAACTCAACAAAGTGATGGCCTAGTTTTGAAGCAAACTGCATATGCAAAGAACATCTTGGCAAAGACATGTATGACAGATATTAACTCATCTCAATACCCCATGGAACACAATTTGGAGCCGACCAAAGATGAACAGGGTGTAACGGTAAATGCTATTGAATACATAAGCATTGTTGGTGGGTTAAGGTACCTATGTTACACACGACGTGACATCTCATATGCAGTGGGGATAGTCGGTCGATTCTTGGAGAGACCTACAACTCAACACCATCAAGCTGTCAAGAAAATTATAAGGTACATTAAAGGTACCTTAGACTTTGGTTTGGTTTATACAAGAAGTGTTAGAGAAGACAAGTTAATTAGATAGTAATCATGCAAGAGATAAAGATGATAGACACGATACAGGTGGAATGGCATATTACTTGAGCGGGAACCTAGTGACTTGGGCCTCATAGAAGCAACGATGTGTTGCTCTTTCCTCATGTGAGGTGGAGTTCATGGCTGCAACTATGGCAACCAGTCAATGAGTGTGGATTTTTCGTCTTGTAGGTGAAATAAAAGGAAAACAAGTGGCCCCTGTTATGATCTTCATTGATAACAAGTCAACCTTAGAGCTGGTGAAACACCCAGTCTTCCACGGAAGGAGTAAGCATATAGAGACTCATTTTCATTTCATTAGAGAATGCGTAGAGAGGAGAGATGTGGTGGTGAAATTTGTAAACAGTCATGAATAAAGAGTTGATATCCTCACAAAACCACTGGGTAGGTTGAAGTTTGAAGAGATGAGAAGTCTTTTGGGAATGAAGAACACCCTAGTTTCTGGATTAAAGGGGAAATTGTTAGTGTAATCCAGAAATAAGTTCAAGGTGCATTTTGTCATTTTATATTTTTGTTTTGTGTTTGATTTAATCAAGGCCATGTTGGCCAGGTGTCCAATTGTTTAACACCAATAGAGTAGTGGTTAGTTCCTATCTTCCAGGATAGCAAGTAGATAAGAATGTTTGCTTCCCTTTTGTTTTTGATGCAAAGAATAAACATAGAAAATTGCCCCACATACTCTCCCTTTTAACCTTGTTTCATTTTCTCTGTAACTCTATTTTTGATGTGTGAAACAGGGGCTGAACGATCATTATCTTGAGTCCATTATAAGGCAACATAGGCTTTATGACTAAATAGACATGATAATGGTTCCCTTTAAGCTTCTTTTGCTTCAGTTGTATTCAACGGTTCCACTGCTTAAGAGTTCAAAATTAAGAACGACCTTAAATAGTGTCTCTTTTCCTATTCATCCTCATTGTTGAAGGTCTTCATATTTCCCTCTCGAAACCCGAATCTAAAGGCATGGTTAACAATTGGTGACGTTTAAGTATCTAGTTTCAATTTTCAATTGATGTTTTTTTTCCTTGGTAAATTTTCTGTAGGCACATATACCACCTGGTTTTTCGTAACATGTATTAACTCAAGAGATATAGATTATTATGATATGAGTAAGCGACATAAAGCCTTTAGTTGCTTTAAATTGAGAAGTGGTATTTAGAAAAGGATAGTTGAGGAGAGTTGTAGATCCTACTGAGTGGATTATGTGGATATAAATATCATCAACAACAGACTCTATATAATAAAGTTATGGTCGTTTGAAGATTGAGATAAAGTTACGTTACTATTTTGAGAAAATCAAGGGAAGTCGAGTCAACAAACAACCTTTGACCGCCACGACGAGGAGATATATTTGCCACAACGTGGCAATGAGTGAGGCACTGAGACACATGTCGACTGGAGAGTAACATGTGGCAATTGATCCCCTCGATGTGGAAGAGGATCCCCACGATGTCGCATGAGTCGAGGCACGTGGCAGGAGAGTATGACACGTGGTTGAACCGAGCTATGTTTGATTACCACAATGTGACACATATATAGCCATGACGTGGAGATGCCAAAGGTATAAAAACGAGTGTCTTGTGTCATTTTGAGAGATGTTATACCATTGTACTGGTGATACGGGGCCGAGTCTGAGATACGTTGAGGTATCTTTTACCTCGTTAATTAATGATTTTGATATGTAATATTTATTGAGATATATTAGACTCAAGTAAGGGTTACATGCCGGTATTCGCGAAATGGTGTTGTTATGAACCCATTGGTGAGATTAGTGAGCAAACCTCACTATTAGATATCGAGCTTAATTGATGTGGGTTGTAATCCCCAATATTTGAGAATTACGTGTTATGATAGATTTAGCTAACAACATACATACGGGTTAAGCCTATTATGATTATATTATGAGATATTATTATTGTTGTGACGAGTGTTCATAGAGTATACCTAGTAATGAGTTAAGATAGGATCTAAGAAACTTGTTATATGATGACTAGGTGTTACCATGTGATGAATTGATAGGCGTCAAATGATGGAAACCAAGACTGGAATTAGTCTGTTGACTCCAGGTAACATCCGTTGTTTGGATATTTGTATTATCCATTATGTGAAATATATATTATGATCTATGTGATTGATTATGGAGTGAGAGATTGATGAGTATTGAGATATAAATTATTACCAAGAGACTGTTTATCTTGATAGATTGGTACTTAATTGATAAATAGAGCTTATTAATAGATTGAGATATCTTGATTGAGAGAGAGATAAATCTTTGATTAAGAGATTGGTTATGATCGAGAGATTGATTATTGATGAGATAGATTCTAATTGAGATAGATAATGATTGATAGATTGATGTTGATTAAGATGAGAGAGAGAGAGAGACAAATAGAGAGAGAGAGAGATCATCACTGAGAGATAGATCACAACTGTTAGATTATTCCTGAGTATTAGATTTCATTAGATCTTTTATACATGATTTATATCATATATGATTTATCTGATTATGTTATTATAGTTGTTATTCAATAAGCCATGAGGCTTACGTTTTGTGATGATCTGTTTTGCAGGTAGATTATTTGTGACGCCCGGCTCGATCCTTTACTTGTGGTCAGTATGATCATTGTGATAACTTCTTGTATACCAGACGCCAATGTACACCAAAATAAATTTTAAATTTTAAATTTTAAATGAGAAAAAATAAATTTTGAGGTGTACCTGGTATGAAAAGCTAGGTTATAACACACATATAACATCAATCCAATCATCGAATATTTCTAATAACTGCCGGTTTGAATGTGAACCCAAATAATATCAATAATATTATGGAAACCTTCTTAAAGTTGAATAGAAGCCTCTAGTCTTCATTTTTTGTATATTGGTCTCCATATTAGAGAAAACATGTCTTTATATTTAAATATTTGTTCCCAATTATGGATAACTTTTAAAATAAGTTATATGTTTGGAAATCTTACTCGTTTTCTTCTAGTTGGAGATTTACTCTCATAAAATCAGTTTTAAGTGGCTTTTGAATGTACAACTACTCTCTCTCTCTCTCTCTCTCTCTCTCTCCTCTCCTCTCTCTCTCTCTCTCTCTTAAAATTGTTTTCCATAATTATAAACTTTTAAGAAGGATTTTATCAAAATTTTGTTTGGGGTAGATTGCCTTAAAAAATAAACTTGGTTGGATTGGTTTAAAGTTATCTCTTTCCTTGATAATGATGGTCTTGGATTCAAAAGTGTATCCAATCTTAGCCATCCTCTCCGAGAGAAAGGTGTAGACTTCTCTTGGAGTTGAATTAATTCTAAGTTACAATTGCTTGTAAATGTTTTACTTTAAATCAAAGTCCTTATTTTTACAACAAAACATCAAAAAAAAAATTTAAAATTAATATGCCATACCAAACCCTATAGGGTATAGACCAATCGGATCAAAGACAAGGAAAATAATAAAAGGAAAATAGAACATAACTGAAATACTAAAGTATATAGAACTTAAACCCACTCCAAATCTCTCAAGAATACAAAATAAAGCATCCTCTAACAACCGTTATCTGAGACATATGTCAAAATGCAGTGTCAGACTTAGAAATATTGGTGAGATACAAAAAGTTTTTCTCATTACAAAACTTCATTAAAATAAACTCATTGTAAAATTAATCCCAAAAAACTAGCAGTGCATATAATCATATTGTAAAACGAATCAAATAAAACACATAGAAATGATATAGGTATAAGGAATACACTACAAGAAACCACGCCTTTAGCGGCAACACAATTACCGGCGACACAAGCTTTTAGCGGCGACAAATGGTTAAGTCGCCGCTAAAAGCTTGTGTCGTTGCTAAAGGCTTTTCACCCGAATCTGCGTTATCCCCTTCTGATAGACCTCAGCCGTTTGATCGAGTATCTAATCCAACGGTTCGGGCCTCTTATCCGCACAAAACCAATACTGGTGACATTTTGTCGCCGCTAAAGGTCGAAAAAGTCGCCGCTAATAGTGGTATAAAAAAAGACACGGCACCCTTCCCTCCGGATAGTCGCCGCTGTTAACATTTATCGCCGGTACAACCTTTATAGTTGTCGCTAAAGGCGTGCACAGATAAAAAAAAAAACGACGCATTTCATCAGTTTTGCTTCCTGTGTTCGATCAAAACCCATTCTCTGGTTCGTTCTTGCCCCATTTTCTGTGACTTATCGTTGATTCCAACAAGAAATCTCCCAACATTTCGAGATTAGGGGTCAAAGGTGTTTATGGCTTCAATTAAACGAGTTTAAATCATGAAAAAAGCAAATTACTAGCTCCATCTCGGGTAAAATGGTAACTTCAAGTTCTTATATCTCTTTGTATTTCTCTTTTAACATCGATTTCTAGCTCCATTTGATGATTAACTGCAAATTATTTTTCAATTTCACTGTTTTTGGTCGTTTGTGTATTTGGGTTTACTGTAAGGGGCGGGTGAGAGTATTTTTCGGTGAGTACCAATTTTTCCAACGACATTGAGTAATTACCACCACTACAGGTTCTATTACTTCTATTTTATTGTGAAATTTGAGTTTAATCGCAAGCTATGTTTATTTGTATAAATTATGTGAAAATTGGCATATATTTGATATATGTATGTGAATCAATGTAAATTTGGTGTATATATGTCAATGTATATGTGTTTGGTGTATATGTGGAATATGAATGTGAAATATGTATATTTGGTATAAGTAGTTTGTTATTATCTATATATGTGAAAGTATGTGTGTATTTAGCATAAATAAGATGTTATTATTATTAGAGATAAACCTCAATTATAGATAAGATTTATCTCTTCTCATTTAAACGTGTATACTTTGTTATTAAATTGAATTCCTTATGTATTATATATAGTAATGAAATACACAGAATCATTTACGTTGAATATTAATTACGTATATGGTATTAGACTAGTTTTTCCCCTCTTATCTTCTCATCATGGTTGGTGGTTCCTCATCCTCCGATTCTTCTCTTTCCCTAAACACAACCCATCATATGATTTCTGTTAAACTCTCCCCTACTAATTATCTACTCTGGCACAGTCAATTGCTCACTCTGCTCGCCTATCAAAAGTTATCGGGCCATATAGATGACACAATCGTTGCACCCTCTAAAATTTTAGCCCCTGATGCTAATGGTGTCTCTGCTCCCAATACCGAATACTCTTCTTGGCTTGAAGCAGATCAGAAGGCTTTTCTAATTATTCAAGCATCTTTAACTGAAGTTGTTATGGCTGAGACACTCGGCCTCACCACCACTCAACAGGTATGGAATTCTCTTCAACACGCCTATCAACAAGATTCTCAGGAATGCATTCATGTCTTAAAAGACAATCTTCGACTCCTTCAAAAGGGTTCTACTATTGTTTCTGAATTTGGTGACAAATTTAAAAGTTTGTGTGATCAACTTTCAGCCATAGGTCATCACGTGGATGAATGTCACACCCCAAAACCGGAACGGCGGAAACGTTCTGGGGTGGATGACGTCATGTCAAGTATCACAACACATGCATTATAGTAATCAAAGTACAACAAAACATTGCATTAATAGTAATAATTTTACATGGTTTACATTACCATACATCAAAGTAATACAAGTAAATATTATAAGTATAGCATGGTACTAAGCTATCTTCATCAACAGCTCCGGGGATGTACCTGTCTAATGCTGACCTGAGAATACAAGTTATTTGAAAAGCGATTATCAACATTTTTACAAATGCTGGTGAGTTCATAAGTATTTAGTGTCATTTTATCCAAATAACTTTAATAGAAGTGGGAGTTTTAGAGTATCCATTACATTAGTGTCTTTTCCAGAAAATCCTATATTTTCTTTAATAAACGCAGTCTTCTACCAAGACTGGACGGAGTTATGTGGTAAAAAGTAGTTTTCCCTTATCGCTATCATTATCAAAATACAGAAATTGATTATTAAAGAAAGCAAGAGAAATCAGGGAAATAACATATGCCTCAGCAGTGAAGACTGCTGACTAAGGCAAAGGAATCATAGACTCTAGGAGAGTATCGAGCAAATAACATGCCTGGCTCAGTCTAACAAAGAGAGACACAGACCCCAGACGGTACCAAATGAAAGGTACGGCTAGCAAGGTCTAAAAACAGAGACTACATACCCCAGACAGTATCAAATGAAAGATACAGCTAGCAAGATCTAAAACAAGGAATACAGACCCCAGACAGTATCAAATGAAAGATATAGCTAGCAAGGTCTAAAACAAGGAATACAGACCCCAGACAGTATCAAATGAAAGATACAGCTAGCAAGGTCTAAAAACAGTGTGACTCTGAGAGTGGGTTTTCAGCATTCAGTGTAAAATACAGTGTGAAATATCGTTACCTTAAGGCCATGAATTATAAGGTAACCTGGGATACTCGTAACCATACTAACCGACACTAGAGTACCTGACGCCCTGCAAGCGTCTATAAAATGTGACATTTGTCACCCCTTGGCTTGGTAGGCCGTGTACTGTAGCTAGCAGTCAAGGTGCGGGGGTGTCAATTCCATATAGATCTATACACACATTGTCCGCTCTCCCTACAGGAGACTCTGGTTACCAACTAGACGACGGAGAAGGTCGTGTCCCGAAGATGCATCCCTAATAGTGGGTAGTGGGTTTCCAATATAAGTGTTGAACTAGAGGTAGAGACTCATAACTGAACTGACTAGAGTAAACCTATATGGCTATGCTCGTATACATAATATATAACTAATGAATCAAACGACCTTTGGACGGACATCCGATCCCACCAGACCACATTTCAACGAAGAAAAGGAAATAGGGTGGACAAACCTTCCTAAGTCCTTCAACCATTATTTATATGCATCTATACAAGCACAGGCATACATCTAACTACGTTTGAGTGTGTAACAAGTGGAAACATATCGTGAAGTATAACCAAATCATGAGGTATAAGAGAATCATGTGTAATAACCGAATCATGATGTGAAGTATAAGTGAACAGTGTGGAATAACCGAATCGTGAAGTATAAGTGAGCAGTGTGGAATAACCGAATCGTGAAGTATAAGCGTACCATGTGGAATAACCGAATCGTGAAGTATAAGTGAATAGTGTGGAATAACCGAATCATGAATTATAAGCGTACAGTGTGGAATAGCCAATCGTGATGTATAAGCGTACAGTGTGGAATAACCGAATCATGAAGTATAAGTGTACCAAATATAAGTGTATCACAAAGTGGAAGCGACAACAAGTGAAGTAAGAGTGTCTAATAGGCATAAGCGACTACAAGAATAAGCGAAATAGAGGCAATAACAAGTATAAACGCATCACGAAGGGAAAGCGTTATCAAGTAGGAGTTTAAACTAAGAGGGAGTATCAAAACATGGAAGAAAACCTTTATACTTGAGAAAATCACAACTTGGTGTTCTTTGGTAAAATAAGTTTGAAAACCTTTGGAAATCCTTTGGAAACCTTTCATAAATCAGTTTAAAATGAACTTTGATATAACAGTATAAGTAAGATTTTGAACAAGTGAAAACATTTTAGAAAACCATTTATAGTATCATACTCGGTAAAACAGTTTACAGTGTGGTAAATCCTTGTGCATGCTGGTTATCAATCACATGTGATTGATATGATAACTGGCATGTTTAACTTGTATTCGCCCTTATAAAACATGTAAAACATTTAAATGGTTCATTCAGGGTTATGAACTCACTTGGTGTAAGTGGATCCGACGAAGGTGTCGGTTGGGTGCTCGGTGTCAAGTAAAGACTTGGACACACTTAGTGACCTATTTAACATATGATAACATATGTTCACATATAATTAGTACATTTAATACTAATTAAACAAGTATATGGACTCTAAGGAGTGAAAAACACTTTGGTTAAGTGTTTGGGGTGTCCCGGGTAACATTTAAGGGTGTGAATGGCTTAGGAATGGAGTTTACTCTTTAAGAGTAAACTCTATACACTTAGTTTATGTCCCTGGGACAACTCTCCATGAGTTTACGGCCGTAAACTGATGGTGAGGGTGTTTTAGGATGTTTAAAGGCTCTATCTTGATCGTGGAATTTTTCTAGGTCCAAATCTAAATTGTATGAGTGGATTTAAGGGGTTTAAAGGGACCATATGGGAGTTTACGGCCCATGAACCACCCCTATGGGAGTTCACGGACGTGAACTCCTACCCTCTTGATTTTATGGAAGTTTAAGGCCCTTATTTCAATCCTAGTAATTATTCAAGGCTATAGGGTGTTTGGTGTTCCAAAAGTGCACTCCCTTGGAGTTTATGGTCCAAATGACCACTCCTTGGGAATTTACGGCCGTAAGCTCTTGGCTTGGCCTTGAACTCTCATGCACCCCTTTAAACTTTGATTTTAAGCCCTTGTTTCAACCCTAGCATTTTCTAGTGAAGGTATAAGGCCATTTAGGGGACATAACCTATCATTTGACATGGTTTGGGGGTGGTTACGGCCTAAGAATGTGCTTGGGCCGTAAACTCCTTTTTACCCCTCATTTCTTAGTGTTTAATTGTTCCAAACCCGAAATATTAAGTCCCTATTTTATGTCTTAAGCCTAAGGGTGGTTTGGGAGTGTTTGGAACTTGTTTTAACAAGTTTAGAGGGTGTTTACGGCCTAAGCATGTGCTTGGGCCATAAACCCTCTTTTAAGTCCCAAAAATTGATTGTTTTATGGTTCAAACATCCCTAGGCTAAATTCCCAATTGGTTTCTAAGCTTCAAGGGACAAATTTGGGTCATTTTGGCCTCTTTTTAGGGGTTTACGGCCCTAGAGTGATCTTGGGCCGTAAACTCCTCTTTGTCAGCTTATATGGTCGAATTTTGAGCTATAATCACAAGCCATGATGTTTAGAATAGTTTAGGGTAAAGAGACTTACGTTTTGGAAGCGGAAATTCACGGTTTTGAGTCGAAAACGAGCTTTATGAGAGAGAGTATAGAGAGAGAGAGAGAGTGAAAAGGGGTGTAATGAAGTCCATTCCCCCTTATATATGGGTTGGAGTTGGAGTTCAGTGGAAATCTACCCGATACTGTCGTTATAAGGGGATTTTGGTCGCACCCGATTTAGTGGTCGCAATGAAATTTAACTTTTTCCAAATTACTACGAAAATGTAATTTAAGTGTTTTTATTTACTTTATTACGACTATAACGACATAAAACATAAATAAATAAACATTTATTTATTTGACGACCTCTTATTAACGGAACTTTTATATAGTGGAATATTCTGTTAACGGAAACGGGGTAATGTAACGGAATAAACTTTGGGTTGTCACATCATCCCCCCGTTAGAGGGAATTTCGTCCCGAAATTCAGGTCTAGGCAAGGGAGTAGGTATGAATGATAGAGGCAGGAGGGTAGTTCCTATTCAGTTTGTCCTCGCATTCCCAAGTGAACTCTGGTCTGTGTTTGTCATTTCAACAAACCTTCACCTACGGGATGCGGATTCCGTCTCGTGTAGTTAGTTGGTTCCGACTAGTGTATCTACGAGGTTAGGGTTCTCACTGGTTTCTATCTGGATGAGTGGGATACGAAGAGTGACGTCGGGTAAGCACATATCAAGTCTAAGGAGTGGATCGATCGGGTGTGAAACTTGTGGAATATTCGGAAGTAGTAGTGGTCTGACGAGGGTTGGACCAAATCTCTGTGAGGATTCTCAGATGGTCCTAAGCTCTCGGAGGGGTAGAGCTTTTCAGTACTTAGAACATAGTGTACTTCTATGGAAAGATCATCACTGGCATGACCGCTATCCCGAAGTTCCTAATGTTCTCTCCCATACTGGTAGTGTAGTCCTTCAGGTTGGTTCTTAGGAAGCTCAAGTTGTCCTTGGTTTCGCGTTTTCCTGTCAATTGGCTTTTAGAGGCTTTCTAGGTCATCGAATGGGTTGTGTGACTACAGTTTTCTGTTTGCTGTAGAGTGTCTATCTCAAGCTCGTGCAAAATGAACCTACACAATGAATCTTGAGATATTTCTAACGGAAACCCTCGGGGTCAGGGAGATAGGGTTTCACCAGACGAGTGTTGGACTATCTCAGGAGATGGTCCTACTATCTCTGCGTGAGATAGTATTTGTGGAACACCTAATAGTCCAATAAATCTCTAAGACTTTGGTTTATTCTAGTGCGGAAAGCGCATGCTCCTGCATAACCCCTCGACTAACACCAAGGCTGGTGTCAAGTCTAAAATCTCTTCGGGATCTGGGTCATGAGGCTTAACGCAACTACTTTCGCACTCGATCAAGTATTGTTGGCTGTGGAGGTTATCTTATGGTTCTCGACATTCTAGTGTTTACTTCGGAGAATGCAGTCTATCGTCTACAAGGCGTCGATGACTTCCTCCATGAGAGAGGACGGAGGATCCTAGGCACTACTCGTCGGTAATAAGTGGACAAAGTGCCTGAGTAGTGCGAGCATCTACTGCAACTACTCTTCTGAAGGTTCTAAGTTTTCTTAGTCTAGGTCAAATCTAGTGAGTATAGGGTTCCATTACTCGGAACTTTAATCGATTCACTAACTGAGGGTGTTAGTTATCATGTGAGCTTAACCGGTATGACAACAAATTTCGGATTTGTGTCATTATTGTAGCTCAACCCGCAGTGGTTCTCTTGACTCCAGCTCCTATTTTATGGAATAGGATGAAGGGTTTTACTATGAGGTTCGTGGTAGAGCTCATACTTGGCTTAACTACTAATACTTGGTGTATGCAGGCCGTATATAATTGAGGTTGGCAGGATGTTCAGTTGTGCGACTCCACCCCTAACCCACAACCTAACGAGGAACAGGGATTAGGGAGGAAGCACACATCTTAAATCTTTTTGATCTCAACTATATACCACCTTTATGCATATACCTGGTTATAGTGGTCAGTCTCATGAGTTCTATCCTCTGGGTTCACGAACCTGATGTGCGAGGTGCGAAGGGTCTTTCTGGGGAATGTACGAAGTATGCTTCGGATGGTTATTGTCTTCTGGAGTATCTTGCAGTGTCTTTCGCTTCGGTTTCCATATGACTAAGAGGGGTCGGTTAACAGCACGAGGTACCCTTCTCCGGGTACTTCGGAAAGTTTGAGATAAGAGGGAAGACTGACGGGTCGTATTAGGTTTGATTATTTGTATTATGTTTAGGTTTGGAAGAACCTTTATTTGCCAACATGGCTACGGAGAAAGTTCTTTTTACACAGCACTAGGGATGTACACATGGTTGCACTACGTCGAACCATGATCGATAGGGTCGTCGAAATTTGCATACTTCGACATGACATAAAATGAGGGTCGATAGATTCATGCGCCGATCAGGCACACAAGTTCTAAGAATCTCGGGTTTCGTCCTGTGTATCACTGCTGCGGATACTTGGACCGATAGAGTCGACGCGGAACTTTTAGAGAGTCCTAAGTGTTTCCGAGTAGAGTACCTTTTCATGAATGGATTTTCACGAGGCATTTCTATAATCGCCTAACATATACTAGTCATGTATAATTAAGGTGGGGAGGACTGTTGACTGAGCGACTCCGCCCTAAATCCACAACCAAACGAGGAACAGGAAATGAGGCGGCATTCACTCACTCTAGGTCTATCCATCTTAACTATACGTGGTCGTAACGTATATGTTTAGCCATTATAGTTTTACCTGATGAATTTTTAAATTTTATAACAGTGCTGCGACTTTCGCCTTACTGGGAAAATATTTACATTTGAATTAGCCTTTTAATGTTTTGCGTTAGTTATCTGAGATCGAGAGACGTGCCAAAAATCTATCGGGTTCCTGGATGCTCCTCCTTAAGCAGTAGAGTTAGGCTCCTCCTGTGTCCTTGTTGTTTCCTTCAGTTGGGCAATCTCTTTTGAAGTGTCCAATCTCACCACATAGTCGGCAAACTGGATTGGCCATCGCATTGGTGATTAATGCAATACGCTCCACCGGAGCTCTGCATACACGAGCAGTATGCCCCTTCATGTTGCACCTAGCACATATGAGTTCTCGGCAGACACCATGATGATGGTAGCTGCACTTGCTGCAGTGGGGGAGGTTTCCTAGGTATGGTCTTCTTGAAGCCAGGAGGGAAGGATTGACAGGAGTATTGATTGCCTCAGCTCGTTGCCCTTCGGAAGGTCCTTGAGCCGAGGTACCTCCCTCCTCGATCTTGAGTTTTCTCTTTAGTGGATTCGGTTGAGGTTCTTGGGTGGCTGGGTATGCAGGTGTTGGTTTCTGATGTCCATTGCTAGGATTGGAATTTCCGATAGGGCTCTTGCTAACATGGGCGTTGTTAGCATTCAGGTGAGCCATGACAGCTGCTACGGCTGCTGAGACTGCAGCTTGGAATGTAGCTACATCGAATAAAAGAGTAGGTTTCTTGCTTGCGGACTGGTTACGCTTCTTCAGTGGCATGGTTTTCTACATGGAGAGGAATGAGAGACGATGGCTAGCCCTGGACATATCTGTCATGACTGCATTAGGAATAAATTTTTCCCGTGCCTCAGGTACTGGTTGTCTGAGTGTCGACCTACATCCCTATGATGTAGTCCTGGTGTGCAAGGTAGGAGTATGAGTATCGGAAAAAGGCCATAAGATGCGAGTCGTTCCTACTACGTTACCTTTATACTGGGAAAGGTTTCACTCTCTGGTCTGGAGAGATTTGAGAACGGCTCGGAACGAAAATCACAGAAAGAGAGGCTCATGAAGGCTTATGGCTAGATACTCTCAATAAAGGTGCGGGGATCCGCTCTAATCGTGTAACTGGAAACGGGAAACGATGATTTACCTAACACATAGCGTGAGTAGTGTAACCACTAACTCACTAAATTGTATTATTTTAAGGGTGTATTAGCGTGACGAACACGAGGGTAAGACACTTCTTGGGTTCCATGTACTAGCTCCTTCTATCTGCCTGGTATCTTTGACTGGAATCGGCGTTGGTTTCCTTCGGGTAGTTACCTAGGGTTCTCTCCTCGTATGGACATATTGAATTTCTACTCCGCCTTCCTTCTGATTCCGACTCTGAGTGTCATCACTTCATGATGGATGACTGGGAATCTCAGAAGTTTAGGCGAATTTCTCACCAATGTCCCTAAAAAGATATAGGTACTTGGTGAATTCAATGGTCTCAACCCAGTTCATTTATTTCCGAACATGAAATCTTCTTAATGAACCTCTTCTGGGTCTGTATCAACTCTTCTATCAAGCACTGAAGTGGATAGGGTTGTCTACAGGGTTCATGCGAGAATGGAAATGTCTAAAGAATCCTAAGAGATTATTAACATTTCACTGGATGATCCATATCGAGTCCTGCTACGATTACACAGCGTACACAAATCATATATAGCTTGGATCCGATAGGCCTTCGAATATGTGATACTAATCAACATCCACATCCAAACAAGGAAAAGGAAGTAGAGCGAAACCACACATTCTTAGCCTATGGGATCCTTATTATATATAACCCTGGGAGTATACCCTCTGTAGTTGTAGGTATATCAATAAGGATCTTTTTAGTTCTCACACAAGGTTATCTATGCATCCTAAAATACCCCTATGGTATTTTAATTTCTTGTTTGTTCTCTTATCCTCTGAATATGATTCTGGGATTAGTGTGAATCTTTTAGTGTTCCAAAATACTCCTATAGTATTTAAAATTTATGTTTGGCTCTAACATTCCTAGTTGGTAAGTTTCAGACCTGTTGCACACCACTATCACTCCCAAGCACATGTTCATCGCATCTCGAATAAATGTAGTTGATTAGGTTACATTTATTCCAGCTTACGATTACATAACTGCCCAGGTTTCACGGTAATGCTCAACATCCGAAGACTTTTATTATCGTTCTTCTTGTGATACTTGTGTTCGAGTGTTTAGGTTCTGGATGTTCTTATACTTTGGTAAAATATGGTTATATTTTAAAGTATAATTCTTGGTCAGAGTGTTTTATCCCTTTTGTATTTATAGGCTGTATATCTTTTATGAATTGATATACTTAGCTCACAATAAACAATGCTCTGATACCAATCCGTCACACCCCAAAACCGAAACGGCGGAAACGTTCTGGGGTGGATGACGTCATGTCAAGTATCACAACACATGCATTATAGTAATCAAAGTACAAAAAAACATTGCATTAATAGTAATAATTTTACATGGTTTACATTACCATACATCAAAGTAATATTATAAGTATAGCATGGTACTAAGCTATCTTCATCAACAGCTCTGGGGATGTACCTGTCTAATGCTGACCTGAGAATACAAGTTATTTGAAAAGCGAGTATCAGCATTTTTACAAATGCTGGTGAGTTCATAAGTATTTAGTGTCATTTTATCCAAATAACTTTAATAGAAGTGGTAGTTTTAGATTATCCATTACATTAGTGTCTTTTCTAGAAAATCCTATGTTTTCTTTAATAAACGCAGTCTTCTACCAAGACTGGACGGAGTTATGTGGTAAAAAGTAGTTTTTCCTTAATCGCTATCATTATCAAAATACAGAATTTGATTATTAAAGAAAGCAAGAGAAATCAGGGAAATAACATATGCCTCAGCAGTGAAGACTACTGACTAAGGCAAAGGAATCATAGACTCCAAGAGAGTATCGAGCAAACAACATACCTGGCTCAGTCTAACAAAGAGAGACACAGACCCAAGACGGTACCAAATGAAAGGTACGGCTAGCAAGGTCTAAAAACAGAGACTACATACCCCAGACAGTATCAAATGAAAGATACAGCTAGCAAGATCTAAAACAAGGAATACAGACCCCAGACAATATCAAATGAAAGATATAGCTAGCAAGGTCTAAAACAAGGAATACAGACCCCAGACAGTATCAAATGAAAGATACAGCTAGCAAGGTCTAAAAACAGTGTGACTCTGAGAGTGGGTTTTCAGCATTCAGTGTAAAGTACAGTGTAAAATACAGTGTGAAATACCGTTACCTTAAGGCCATGAATTATAAGGTAACTTGGGGTACTCGTAACCATACTAACCGACACTAGAGTACCTGACGCCCTGCAAGCGTCTATAAAATGTGACATTTGTCACCCCTTGGCTTGGTAGGCCGTGGACTGTGGCTAGCAGTCAGGGTGCGGGGGTGACAATCCCTTATAGATCTATACGCACATTGTCCGCTCTCCCTACAGGAGACTCTGGTTACCAACTAGACGACGGAGAAGGCCGTGTCTCGAAGATGCATTCCAAATAGTGGGTAGTGGGTTTCCAATATAAGTGTTGAACTAGAGGTAGAGACTCATAACTGAACTGACTAGAGTAAACCTATATGGCTATGCTCGTATACATAATATATAACTAATGAATCAAACGACCTTCGGACGGACATCCGATCCCACCAGACCACATCTCAACGAAGAAAAGGAAATAGGGCTGACAAACCTTCCTAAGTCCTTCAACCATTATTTATATGCATCTATACAAGCACAGGCATACATCTAACTACGTTTGAGTGTGTAACAAGTGGAAACATATCGTGAAGTATAACCAAATCGTGAGGTATAAGCGAATCGTGTGTAATAACCGAATCGTGATGTGAAGTATAAGTGAACAGTATGGAATAACCGAATCGTGAAGTATAAGTGAACAGTGTGGAATAACCGAATCGTGAAGTATAAGTGAGCAGTGTGGAATAACCGAATCGTGAAGTATAAGCGTACCATGTGGAATAACCGAATCGTGAAGTATAAGTGAATAGTGTGGAATAACCGAATCATGAATTATAAGCGTACAGTGTGGAATAGCCAATCGTGATGTATAAGCGTACAGTGTGGAATAACCGAATCATGAAATATAAGTGTACCAAATATAAGTGTATCACAAAGTGGAAGCGACAACAAGTGAAGTAAGAGTGTCTAATAGGCATAAGCGACTACAAGAATAAGCGAAATAGAGGCAATAACAAGTATAAACGCATCACGAAGGGAAAGCATTATCAAGTAGGAGTTTAAACTAAGAGGGAGTATCAAAACATGGAAGAAAACCTTTATACTTGAGAAAATCACAACTCGGTGTTCTTTGGTAAAATAAGTTTGAAAACCTTTGGAAATCCTTTGGAAACCTTTCATAAATCAGTTTAAAATGAACTTTGATATAATAGTCTAAGTAAGATTTTGAACAAGTGAAAACATTTTAGAAAACCATTTATAGTATCATACTCGGTAAAACAGTTTACAGTGTGGTAAATCCTTGTGCATGCGGGTTATCAATCACATGTGATTGATATGATAACTGGCATTTTTAACTTGTATTCCTCCCTATAAAACATGTAAAAACATTTAAAAGGTTCACTTAGGGGTATGAACTCACCTGGTGTAAGTAGATCCGACGAAGGTGCCGGTTGGGTGCTCGGTGTCAAGTAAAGACTTGGACACACTTAGGCAGCGTTTGGTATGTGAGACTGGACGGGACAGAACAGAACAAGACTATTTTAGATGGTGTTTGGCGTTATTAGAACATGGACAAGATGGGACAATGACCAAGTCAAATGGGACTAAAGTGATGAAATTTAGTCCAACCCAAAAGGGTAGAACAAGGTGGGACAAGAACCATTGGACAAAAATACTCTCAAGTAAAATGTCACATTCCCTTCTCCTTCAAACTGTCATTTATTTTGGACGCTTTACCTCTTCACCGTCATCATCTTCAAGATTCCAACAATGTCAAAATTGAAATAGTATACGGCTAAATCATGAAAGCAACACAACAACATCATTATTTTTTATATTTCGAGTTCCAATTTATTCCTCAAGAATATTTCAAAGGACCCAACACAAAATTATCAAAGACTCAAAAACTTTTCCAGCGTTAAATAGTTACTGCATCAATTTTATTTGAAGGGTTTGATTGTATGCGTTTTGCAAGTGCAACTTTATTTGTTTAGTAAAAAAATTTAGATGACTAATCGCTAGGAGAATAATTGAATTTCTTTTTGTAGATTGTCCATGACTACTTGTACAGAGGAGAGGAGACGCAGAGAAGAAAGTGAAAAAGTTAGTGGGTATTTAAGTTCTTGCGTAATTTTCAAAACATACACACACTAATATATATTATTATATAAACCTTTAAATATAAAGGCATTTTATTAAATTTGTCTTAGATATCTTATTTACCGTAGAAACAATTTGGTAGCATTCAAGGATAAATTGGTAATTTTAACTTGATGTTACATCATGTTTTAATCTTACCAAACGACTACACAAAAAGTTTGTCCAGTCCTGTTAAGTCCTGTTCAGTCCTGTTCAGTTCTGTCCAATCCTATCTAGTTCGCATACCAAACGCTACCTTAGTGACCTATTTAACATATCATAACATATGTTCACATACAATTAGTACATTTAATACTAATTAAACAAGTATACGCACTCTAAGGAGCGAAAAACACTTTGGTTAAGTGTTTGGGGTGTCTCGGGTAACATTTAAGGGTGTGAATGGCTTAGGAATGAAGTTTACTCTTCAAGAGTAAACTCTATACACTTAGTTTACGGCCCTGGGACAACTCCCCATGAGTTTACGGTCGTAAACTCATGGTGAGGGTGTTCTAGGATGTTTAAAGGCTCTATCTTGATCGTGGAATTTTGCTAGGTCCAAATCTAAATTGTATGAGTGGATTTAAGGGGTTTAAAGGGACCATATGGGAGTTTACGGCCCATGAACCAACCCTATGGGAGTTCACGGCCGTGAACTCCTACCCTCTTGATTTTATGTAAGTTTAAGGCCCTTATTTCAATCCTAGTAATTATTCAAGGCTATAGGGGTGTTTGGGGTTCCAAGAGTGCACTCCCTTGGAGTTTATGGTCCAAATGACCACTCCTTGGGAGTTTACGTCCGTAAGCTCTTGGCTTGGCCGTGAACTCTCATGCACCCCTTTAAACTTTGATTTTAAGCCCTTGTTTCAACCTTAGCATTTTCTAGTGAAGGTATAAGGACATTTAGGGGACATAAGCTATCATTTGACATGGTTTGGGGGTGTTTACGGCCTAAGCATGTGCTTGGGCCGTAAACTCCTTTTTACCCCTCATTTCTTAGTTTTTAATTGTTCCAAACCCGAAATATTAAGTCCCTATTTTATGTCTTAAGCCTAAGGGTGGTTTGGGAGTGTTTGGAACTTGTTTTAACAAGTTTAGAGGGTGTTTACGGCCTAAGCATGTGCTTGGGCCGTAAACCCTCTTTTAAGTCCCAAAAATTGATTGTTTTATGGTTCAAACATCCCTAGGCTAAATTCCCAATTGGTTTCTAAGCTTCAAGGGACAAATTTGGGTCATTTTGGCCTCTTTTTAGGGGTTTACAGCCCTATAGTGATCTTGGGCCGTAAACTCCTCTTTGTCAACTTATATGGTTGAATTTTGAGCTATAATCACAAGCCATGATGTTTAGAATAGTTTAGGGTAAAGAGACTTACGTTTTGGAAGCGGAAATTCACGGTTTTGAGTCGAAAACGAGCTTTATGAGAGAGAGTATAGAGAGAGAGAGAGAGAGTGAAAAGGGGTGTAATGAAGTCCATTCCCCCTTATATATGGGTTGGAGTTGGAGTTCAGTGGAAATCTACCCGATACTGTCGTTATACGAGGCTTTTGGTCGCACCCGATTTAGTGGTCGCAATAAAATTTAACTTTTTCCAAATTACTATGGAAATGTAATTTAAGTGTTTTTATTTACTTTATTATGACTATAATGACATAAAACATAAATAAATAAACATTTATTTATTTGACGACCTCTTATTAACGGAAGTTTTATACAGTGGAATATTCCGTTAACAGAAACGGGGTAATGTAATGGAATAAACTTTGGGTTGTCACAATGAATCCAATAAGAACCACTGGTTTTTATGTGGTCTTTGTGCATCATTTGAAAATTTCTCCACTACTTATCGGGCACTCAAACCTCCTCCAACTTTTCGTGACTTAGTATCATAGGCAGAATCTCATGAATTGTTTCTAAAGTCGATCCATGGTTCCACTGTTCCTGCTGTTGCCTTCACTGCATATCGATCCAATTTTGGTTTGGATTCCCGTGGTGGTTCCTTTGCTGGTCGATCCTTAGGTCGTGGCCGTGGTTCTCAAAATGGAGGTCGAGGTAGAGGCTGTCATCCACCTCACTGCCAATTGTGTAGGACAAACGAACACTATGCCAATTCTTGTCCAGATTTACACTCTTTTGCTTGCCAAGGTTCCCTTGTAAATGCAAACTTGCCCATGCATTTCAAGCTCAATGTCATGTTACAAATGATTCTCCTAATTGGTATGTAGACTCAGGTGCAACCACCCACATGACATCTTCTTCAGCTCATTTGGACTCAACTACACATTATAATGGTCCTGATCATGTGATGTTTGGTAATGGTAATTCTTCTAATATCTCACATATTGGTACTAAGTTTCTCTCTAACCACATCAAATTATCAGATGTTCTTGTAGTTCCTAACATCACCAAAAACCTACTCTCAATTAGAAAATTGACAAGTGACTCTCCACTTGATGTTTTGTTTTCTAATCTGTTCTTTTCTATTCAGAATCGGGAAGCAAAGGAAATCATAGCAAGGGGCAAATGTGAGAATGGCTTATACATACATAAGCAAGGCCATCAAGTATTTCTTTCAAGTTTGAAGTCATCTAAGTTGCAAGCATCTCATGAATTATGGCATAATAGACTAGGACATGTTTCATTTGACATTATTTCTTTGTTACATAAATTGGGTGTCTTATCTGTTACTTCTTTATTACCAAAACCACATGTGTGTCCATCGTGTCAATTATCTAAAAGCAAGTTATTACCTTTTCAACTTAATAAAAAAAAGGTCTTTGCAAGTTCTTGACTTGGTTCATTGTGATCTTTAGGGTCCCGCACCCATAACTTCTACAAATGGATATAGATATTACTGCATCTTTATTGATGATTTTTTTCAAGATTCACGTGGTTTTACCCGATGAAGCACAAATCTAATTTTATTACCATTCTCACTTCTTTTTTAGCTTTTGTTCAGACTCAATTTTCTTGCAATATGAAAGTTTTTCAAAGTGATGGTGAAGGTGAGTTTGTAAATCACAGTGTGAGCACTTTTTTCACAAACAATGGCACACATCATCGTCTCTCATGTGCTCACACACCACAACAGAATGGTCGAGCCGAACAAAAACATCGACATGTTACTGAGACTGGTCTTCCCATGATGTTTAAAGCTCATGCTCCAGCTACCCTACGGGTTGATGCATTCAGTTTTGCAACTTATATTATCAACCGTCTTCCTTCAAAGTTTCTTGACTATAAAAGTCCTTTTGAGTTGCTTTATCACTCATCTCCTAATTATAATATTTTTAAAGCTTTCGGATGCACTGTTTTTCCAGACTTGCGCAATAATTCAGTAAATAAACTGGAACCACGGAGTGCTTCATGTATTTTTATTGGGTATAGTTCCCAATATAAGGGTTACCGGTGCTTAGATCCGACAACTGGGCGCATATATACTACTAGACATGCTGTTTTCCATGAACATCACTTTCCGCTTAGTGGTATTACATCTTCATCTGATCAAGCTCGAATGGTTTTTTTTAATTTGATGATGTCTCTTCTCTTTTGTTTCCGTCCCAACCAAGTGCATACCAATCTTCTTCCTCAGTTTCCAAGCCAACAGTGCCTTGCGCCTTATGTCCCACAACAACCGACTCTTCCCCCACAAATCCTATTTTTGATGAAGGACCTATTCAGCTGACGTCACCACCATCACCTCCAACGGTTGCCTCTCCACCTTTGTCTCCGCCTCCTCCTCCATCTTATACGTAATTAATATTCAACTTAAATGATTCTGTGTATTTCATTACTATGTATAATACATAAGGAATACAATTTAATAACAAACTATACACGTTTAAATGAGAAGAGATAAATCTTATCTATAATTGAGGTTTATCTCTAATAAATATGTATGTATGTGAATTATGTCTGTTTGGTGTATATATGATATATGAATGTGAAATTTATGTATTTGGTATAAATAGGATGTTATTATCTACATATGTGATAGTATATGTGTATTTGGTGTATATGTGATATATATATATATATATATATATATATATATATATATATATATATATACATATATATATATATATATGTGTGTGTGTGTGTGTGTGTGTCAAAGTATGGGTATTTGATGATCTTATGTATTATGTGAAAGTATGTGGTTTTGGTATAAGTAGGATGTTATATTGAAAAAAAAACAAAACAAAAATGTTATAAATTTGTTTAAAATACAATGTTATAATTGGAAAAATATATTATATATATGATGGAAAACAGCTAATCGCTAAACATATACCAAATTATTAATTTTGATTTATTTAATATAAATGTTTTTTATAAATGTCTGGAAAAAACTGTTGGATCTTTGACATTTCTATTTAATACTTACAACTTTTGTCTATATAAATTACAAGTAACTGTAATTAAAATTAATTACAAAAGCGCTTAAATAAAAATATTTAATTTGTAATATCAAATTTTGAGTCAACATGTGTATTTTTAAAACAAAAAGTTAGAAATTGTTATATTTTCATGTCTTTTAATTTGCAACATATTTATACAATGCTATAAATAATATATATATATATATATATATATATATATATATATATATATATATATATATATATATATATTTCAAGATTATTGGTAAAAAAGAACAACACAACAACATAATATAATTGTTTAAAGTACAATTCTATAATTGAAAAAAAAAACAAAAAAAATGTTATAGATAAAAATATATATATATATATATATATATATATATATATATATATATATATATATATATATATATATATATATATATATATATATATATAAAGGTACAATAGTAACAAATGTTTTTTATGGATATACCAAATTATTAATTTTGCTTTATTTAATTTTCTATTCAATAAAAACTAATCGCTAAACGTATTAAAAGAAACAAACAATTTTTTTTTCAATAATCATGTGTATGTTTGTACATCTACTATAAATAAAACAATTTTTGCCTATATAAATTACAAGTAATTGTAATTAAAATTAATTAAAAATCCATAAATAAAAAATTTTAATTTTAATTTTTTTTTTAAATTGTAGTATCTACTTTGGTGAGTCACATATAATTGTTTAAATTACAATGCTATAAGTGTAAAAAAAACAATGTGGATTGTAAAAAAAACAATGTTAATTCTGTATACTAAACTCTAAACCCGAAATTATGTTTCAGCAACATCATGTTTATTGATGAAAGTTGGACTACTAATCCACATTGAAACTATCTCGAGTTCCAAGCAGGACTCAAAGCTTTTATCGAGAAATCCAAGTCACACCTTGATAGTAATGGTAAAATCTGATGTTCGTGTCAAAAATGTGATAACCGTTACTTCAAATACCCGACTATAGTGGAACGCCATATATTTATAACTGGTTTCAGTAAGTCGTACAAAACTTGGATCTATCATGGTGAATCTTTTATTCCTCCAGTCGTCTTGCCAAGTCACGAAATGGCCGATTTAATCAACGATGTGATGTGGGAGTCGAGAAAAAATGATACCAACCTTGATGAAGGAACCTTGAATACAAGGGGTAGCGGTGTGGATGATATTTTGCATAGTTGTTAGAAGAAGTGGAAACTAAATTGTATCCTGGTTGCACCTTTTCTTTCCTTGAGTTTCTAGCAAAGTTAATGCATATCAAGGTGAACAACAAATGGACTGATAGTTCATTTGATCAACTCCTTGAGTTGTTGCAATCAACATTTCCCAAGGACAACAAGGTTCCCCTTTCACATTATCTAGCTAAAAAGAAACTGAAGTCTATTGGTCTGGGGTATGAGTCAATACATGTGTGCAAAAAGGATTGTTTTCTCTTTTGGAAAGAACACGATTCATTTCAAGTTTGTGCCGTTTGTAAAGAGAACCGATGGATCGATAAAAACATCAAGGGTAAGAAAGTAGCTCAAAAGGTGTTACGTACGGTACTTTCCTTTGACCCCTAGACTACGACGTTTATATTGTTCGAGGCACACTGCCAAAAATATGATTTGGCATAGTACCGGACGTTTAGAAAATGGTGTGATGCGTCATCCTATTAATGGGGAAAATTGGCAAGATTTTGATAAAAAATACCCCGACTTCCCGAGTGAACCTCGTAACATACGCCTAGGTCTTTCAGCTGACAGTTTTAATCCATTTGGAAACATGTGTAATCTACATAGCATATGGCCGGTCATACTCACCACATACAATCTGCCACCCTAGATTTGTATGAAAGAGTCATCATTCATGTTGACTTCGTTGATTCCCGGCCCGAAAGCTCCTGGTAAGGATATGTATGTTTTACATAGGCCGTTGGTGGAAGAGCTTAAGCATTTGTGGAACTCAGGCGTACGCATTAAAGATGCGGAAACAAACACATTCTTCACCATGAGAGCTATGTTGTTGTGGACAATAAATGACTGGTCAGCTCGTAGTAGTTTATCAGGTTGGAGTGGACAAGGGTATAGAGCATGTGCTACTTGCAATGAAGACACTCTTTTGTACCGTGCAAAAAATAAAGTCGTCTATATCGGTCATCGTCGTTTCCTAGATGCTAATGATCTGTTAAGAAGGAGGTTGGACTTTAACGGGATGGAATAGACAAGACCCGCTCCGAGAGACTTTAGTAATGACAACATACAAGAGCAACTAGGTCGTCTACTAACTTGTAAATCGGGTAAACATCCTGAGCATGCAGGTGGGGAGCCAAAGCGGCAAGGTGACAAGTTGAAGTGGTCGAAACAAAGCATTTTCTACGAACTCGAGTATTGGTCTTCTCTACAATTGAAACACAACATAGATCTCATGCATGTCTAGAAAAATGTGGACGAGAGTTTGTTACATACTCTTCTAATCAACGATAAAAGTAAAGACACATCAAATGCACGAGAGGACTTGAGAATTCTAAACATTCGGAGAATGAATGGTTACAAAAAAAAGTGGTGACAAGTTTCATAGCCCCCATGCAAGATACTCTTTCACGAAATCTAGTCGACAACTCTTTTTTCAATTTATAAAAGATGTCAAACTGGCAGATGGGTTTGGTTCTAACATCAGTAAGAAAGTGAACGATACCAATACTAACTTTATTGGTCTGAAAGCGCATGACCATCACATTCTTATGCAACATTTTATACCGATTGGAGTTAGAGGGTTGTTAGACAAAGACACTTATACACCTATTGTATACCTTTGCACGTTTTTCAAGCAACTTTGTTCTAGAACATTGAAGGTGGAGGATATGAGGAAAGCAAAAGCATACATTATTGCAATCGTGTGCAAGTTAGAATTGATTTATCCTCCAGCGTTTTTGACATTATGGTTCATTTACTTTTGCATTTACCTGATGAAGCGATTGCCGGAAGTCCGATATGTATGACAGGGATGTATCCCTTCCAAAGGTATATGAAAAAACTAAAAAAATTATGTTAGAAACAAGGCGAGATAGGAAGGTTCTATAGTTGAGGGTTATGTTGTTGAAGAAGCTTTATCATTTTGTTCGATGTACATTCGAGATGTAAAGAATCAATTCAATCGTCCGGAAAGAAATGAAGATCTTGTCATTGAAAAAACAAAGTTTTGGATGTTTGAGTCTAAATGTCGACCGAACAACACAACTCAAATCAAAACTCTTAATTTAACAGAAATGCGTAACACGGAATGGTTTGTATTGAATAGTTGAGAAGAAGTCACACGGTATATCAAGTAACTATTCTTATCTCTAACTTTCATCCTTAAATTTCATTTTTATTTTTTTAAATCTATATCTTTTGGTCATCAACGTAGAAAATTCAAATCTGAACATCCCCAAAGTGCTGAAAAGAGATAACTTCGTAATTGGTTTCGTGAAAAGGTAACATAAATTAATAAACAAATTTGTTTCATTGATCTAAAGAATACATAGTACATATTACTTTATATTTGCTAGGTTCATCAAATGAAAATAGAAAACTCTCAAGAATTCTACAAAGATTTTTCGGCTCTTGCAATGGGTCCGAAAATGAATGATTATTCTTACACCGCATGGATAATCAATGGTGTTAGGTTTATAGTACTTAGTCGTGTCGCACAACGCACAACACAAAACTGTGGGGTTTTAGCAGTGGGTGAGAAAGGTGAGAAATATTATGGACAGTTAGAAGAGATTATAGAGTTGAGGTATACGCATGATTATTCAACTGTATTATTTCGTTGCAAGTGGTTTGATACTCGAAAAGGAGTTATTTCTAGTGATAATTCACCAGTATCGACACACGACGCGAAGCATACAAAAATGATCAACTCATATATGTTTCACAAGCCAAACAAGTGTTCTACATCAGATGGCCAAACAATAACCACCGGTGTGTTTTCGAACATGTTAATCATCGAAGTATTTGGGATCTACCATCGAGCGATGATCGTGTCCAACTTGTTTACAATGACTCTGTCCAAAATGTTGACAATGGCTCACACGAAAATGTAGACAATATCGATGTACTTCAAAATATCTCTTCATCCGATGATCCACTTTTTATCGATTTCAGCATGTACTTTCAAAACATTCCTAGACTCATTTTTGATGTAGAAAGTGCAAATGGAATTCCTTCGCCAACTGGTAGAGTCAATGATGTTTCTAATTGCGAGACTGATTACGATGAGACCGATTCTGATTATGATACTGAAGAAGACACTAAAGGATATGAGGAAGATTCTGATTAGAATAGTTCATATGTAATACGTGTTTGTAATATGAACTTTATTTGGATTCCTAGTTTAAATAGAAATGTCTATTCCTATGTAAATGTTTATTTCTATGTAATGTGTATTTGTAATAAAAATTGTATATGTATATCTTATAATTTTTCAAGAAATGATATCATTATGGCTTTTGTTTGTGTATACCATGGCTGTTGTTATGGGTCGTGGACACGGGGTTGATGGAGCTGAGGACCCACCTTTCCCAGGTGGTAGAGGTGCTGGTCATCATAAGCAAGACCGTAAGTCTTCTTATGAATTTTTTATTTACTATTTTTATTCAGTTATTATAAATTAAATACCGTTTCTAATAATTTTAAATTATATTTGTAGTTGAACAACGTGCACCTAGGAAAGTCCGAGGAAAAGCCAAAAATATAAAGCTTCAAAGAGCGCACTTACAGAATAAGGGCAAACCGATTACCATGGATTATGATAGGGAGAAAACATATGATCCCGTAAGAGAGTTGAAAGACATGTTTTCACGAGAAGTTGGAAAAACAATGTGGCATATGGTCCCTTTTGATAAATGGACTTGGAAAAAAGTTTTCCCTGCAATAAAGGACACCGTAATACAACATTTAGGGGTAATTATTTATTTAAAAATATTTTATATGGTTAATTATGACTGGTTTTTACTTGGTTAACTTTTCTTTTATAGAAAAATTTTGATTTGGATCAGATTTACCAAGATGTACAAGCTAATATGTTGACATAGAGTTTTCAAGCAACTTTGTTAAAACGTTATCGAGATCGTAAAACTGATGCAAAAAAATATTTTTTGGCAGTCGGAGGGTATGATGATATCCCGAGAGCATTAGCCAACCCTCCAGAGGGTATGAATGCTGATAACTAGAAGAAAGCAGTTGAGTATTTCCAAACGGACGAACACAAAAATGCTTCAGACAAGAACAAAAAAGTCCGTCAAATGCAAACAAACGTGAATTGTGGGGGGTTGAGCTCGTATAGCAGTACTTGCTATAAGAAGGTAACGTACGATACATGTAATTATTTATTTAAAATATAATCTAATTTTTAATGTTAAGCAGAACCTTAAGAGAGTGGAAACGTTTCGCAAGGCTCATACCGATAGGGATGGTGTATTTGTTACTACCGAGGCGAAACAACACTATGTAAGTATTTAGTTATAATCTTATCATATAATTAAGCGTTTATTTATACTTAGTTGTTACTCACTTTTGGGAATTAAAGAATCGGTTATTCGAAGAGCTCTTAAAACAAACCCAATGTGAAAGTGAGTTAACACCCGCTCAAGAAATAGCTGTTTTTGAGAAAGTATTAGGAGAGTGACGTGGCCATATCAGAGATATCGGTTGTAAACCTTCTGCTCTCTCGCCGATTTCATAGTCATCGCAACCATCACCACAACCATCAGAGGTAAAACAATCTACTTTTGTTTTTTGTGGTGATTATTTGCTACAAGCATTGGTAATTGGGTTTTTATCCCAAGTGCAATCCACTTTGGTTTTTTGACTTAGTTTAAAAATAGCAATCTACTTTGGCATCATAAAATGCATGTTGATTTGGTAATTTTTTGTGGTGATTATTTGCTAAAAGCGTTGGTAATTGAGTTTTTGTCCCAAGTGCAAGAAATAGCAATGTACTTTGGTTTTTTTTGTCATAGTTTAAAAATAGCAATCTACTTTGGCATCATAAAATGCATGTTGATTTGGTAATTTTGGTTTTTGTGGTGATTATTTGCTAAAAGTATTGGTAATTGGGTTTTTGTCCCAAGTGCAAGAAATTGCAATGTACTTTGGTTTTTTGTCTTAGTTTAAAAATAACAATCTACTTTGGTATCATAAAATGCATGTTGATTTGATAATTATGATTTTGTGGTGATTATTTGCTAAAAGCATTGGTAATTGTGTTTTTGTCCCAAGTGCAAGAAATAGCAATGTACTTTAGTTTTTGTCTTAGTTTAAAAATAGAAATCTACTTTGGCGTCATAAAATGCATGTTGATTTGGTAATTTTGGTTTTGTGGTGATTATTTGCTAAGAAATTCGGTAATTGGGTTTTTGTCCCAAGTGCAAGAAATAGCAATGTACTTTGGCTTTTTGTCTTAGTTTTAAAATAACAATCTACTTTGGCATCATAAAATGTATGTTGATTTGGTAATTTTGGTTTTGTGGTGATTGTTTGCTAAAAACTTTAGTAATTGGGTTTTTGTCCCAAGTGCAAGAAATAGCAATGTACTTTGGCTTTTTATCTTAATTTCAAAATAGCAATGTACTTTGGCTTTTTGTCTTAATTTAAAAGGAGCAATGTACTTTGATAGTTTTTGTATATGTTTGATAAATTAACTCATAAGTTTATATATGTTGTTATTTATTATGTAGTTGGAAAATCTTCGGGCAATACTCAACGACCTGGCATGTAGAGATGAGCTTTATTCGTTTTTTCAATCATAGAATAATCGAGGAAACGATGGGAACGAAGATGATGGCATGTAGGGAGGAGCTTTATTGTATATTACACTTGTTGTCACGTTTTGCTACTTGTTAAAATTATAAACTTTTGGTTGTTTTTTGTAACTACCGGCGACACTATTACGTTTGATATTTAATCGGATGTTCTTATGTAATTACCGGCGACACTATTACCGACAACCAAAATCGTTGATTAAAAAAAATTAAAAAATCAAAATTTTTATTACCGGCGACATAAGCATTAGCGGTGCCTCCACTCTTTACCGACGACAGAATCATTAGCGGCGATTGTTCTCTTTAACGACGACAAATTGATCAATAGCGACGGAGCAGTAGCGGCGACTTATTACCGGCGACGTGTCATCGGACGACTTCGTGACCCTTTAGCGGCGACTTTTGTCGCCGCTAATTGACTTTTTCCTTGTAGTGTTTATGGTGTCTACAATATTTAAGTAGGTTTAACGATATTTTTCAAAGATTATACACATGATAGTTGAATTTGAACATGGTCATACAAATATATATTTAAAATTCTTGATAATTTAAACCCAAAAGACTAATTCATAATTCATTTTTAGTAAAAACTTTGGTCACTAAGCAAAAATATGTTAAAGAAGTTGTGTTCATATGTAATAAACTTGTCTTATAAATGTAGTAGATCTTCTATTCCACTTCAATATATGAATAAAACAAGAATGATCTCTTAAAGAATAATAACAAGCCCTTAGATATATAATAAAAAGTATGTGTTATTAATAGTATTTAATCCTTAACTAGAGCATTTATGCTCTCTAACAAATTTATTCTGTTAAATACTAGTTTCAAGTCCATATACGTTAAATAGAAGCAATTAGAGCTTATAGATAGAAGTGATTCACCATGGCGATTTGATTGGCTCGATTTTGATTCTTTTTTAACTTGTTTGATTGAGAATCAAGATTTTAATTTTTTACATTGAGTTTGTGGGTGATCATGCCTTAGAAAATGTTATTCTCGTATCATTTTTAGATCGATGTAACATTGAAGGGGAGTTTTTCATGGTTAAGAAGTGATTCAAATGTTTGATTTTAAAGTGTATTTTCATAGTGGGTTCAAATTTTGTATGCTTATTTTGGGATTCTTTTGGAGTTAAAGTCTCAGGGCTCAGCTTGGAGACTACCAAAGATTCGAGATTTTAAGTAGCTTCACTATTATATCACATTTGGATTTGATTTTTCTAATTGTTGGTCTTGATCTTAGAGCCTTATTTTTGGTGATTAATATCATCTCTTCCAAACATTGAGGGGAAGAATGTATGAAAACAATACTTTCCATGGAGATGAAAAGAGGTGTAGAATATACCCTTGTGCTTTTGGATAATATTCTCTTTGACTTATATAGTGATGCTCTTCTATGTATTGTCATCTTATATTCATTAGTAGAGCAGAGTTCCATATATTAGGGGTTGATTGTTTCACCTCTTAATGATCCCATTAAGAGGTTGGCTCTGGATTGTTCAGATTCAGAGTGTTTAGTGGAAACATTTTTACCCTTTTAATCAGTCAGATGTGGAAAAAATGATCCGGATCAGTAAGACATGAGGAGGAGTCTAAATGTAAATTTTCTGTTTTCTACCATTTCCCTAACAACAAAACACATCTGACACTTTTTCTCTTCCTCTTCGTACACATCGAATAGTCTCCTCCCTCATTGTCCCTTTCCTCTCCTTAAGCAACTACACCTTCTCTATGCCCGCCTTTGGGAGCGCCGCTCCGCCTCCATCTTCGCCGCTTTCCCCTTCATTGGTAAAATTTCTTTTTGGTCGTTCTTTTTAGACCAATCTTTTTGGTCGACTTTTTCCAACCCCTTAGCATGTCGGGCTCGATTTGTATGAAGCTGGCGTTCTATCTGTATACTTGCTCCTTGATTTTTTAGGGTTTGTGTGAAATCATTTTTTTTTGCTTTTTTTGTGATAGTAGTGAAATCGAAACGCATCATATGTGTGTGTGAAATCGATTTTTAGTGTTTATTTCATATTTTCAATAAAAAAGTGGTAGAATTATAAATAAATGAAAATAACAAATGTGTTTGTGTTTGATTGAAAATATGAAATTATGTGTTTATGTTGAAAATTTGTAAATGTTCTTGACGTTTATTTTTATATTCTAGATGATTATTTATGTTTATAAAATATGAAAATTGCATTGAAATTGACAGAGGAGTGTGAGAAATCACTTTGTGCAAAATCTCTTGAAGTTGTAGTTTATGCATCCACGTTTTTATGATGTTAATGGTTTCTATTTTATGTTTAACGTTTTTGTTATTTGTAAGGCATTGAGCTCATGTATATAGTGAAATTTTTGTGATCTCAAAGTTTGAGTTGTTTTAGTCACATGACACAAATTGCATAAAAGATGCCTAAAATTAATTGGAAACAATTTGAAGTTTAAAATGGTCATTTTATCATTAAGAGGCATATATTTAGATGTCTAACGAAACATCAGTTTATAATTCAGCCTCTATATCATTATGGTCTCTATATCATTCAGATATGAATCATCTAGATGTTACCAAACAGCTCCTTAAAACCATAAAACCATATATAATAGATATTATTTTGTTTTTGTTTTTTAGAATACTTTGAGCTAGATAGATCTATTCATTTTCTAATACTCTAATCATTTATATAGTTGAGATTAAATGTTAATCTTGTTGCTTATCTCATTCTTAATTTTGTACCGTCAAATTTGGAGTTCATGTTCTAGCAATATCCTCTAAGATTAAATGAAGAGAGGGAAGAGAGTTGGGCCTCTTAGATATAATATTTCAAAATTTGGCAAGATTGACCCTAGGTGACATTCTATTTAACATACTAAGTCCTGCATCTTCTACATTTTGATGGTACCGCCCGCCCACTCGATGATGTAACCGATGTTACGGTCCTTAAAACGCCATGAAAATCAATGACTCCGTCCACCCTTATGATTTTGTTAGCCAAAAAAAGTAATATCGAGTAGCATTGATGAACCAGAAATGTTTATTTACTAAAAAGTGTTATATTACAAAATCTTAAAATGGATAAATAAGTAAAGTTAAAGTTTAAATATCTTTAAAACTACTTCTTATAAATTAATTATCTAAAAGATTGATACCCGGGAAAATAGAAAAACAAAAATTTAATTGGATTTTTAACGTTCCACAAAAAGACACTAAAATCCCATCCTCAGTAGGAGTATGATCCAAAGACAAGAAGTGTAATTGCAAATGAAGTGTATTTGGTCTTAAATAGGTAAGAGACAAATAGTAAAAATCTATCAATAATAATTTTGAAAGAATAGTTTATATTAAGTTTAACATGGAGTATCTTGAGACAAGTCTGCCCTCTGCCTGCTTTAATGCCAGCTTATTCTTAAAATAAATCATAAAATTAAAGCTAATTAATTAGTAATTTATCTCAACTCTAATTAATTGAGGTCTGTTGTTTGATTTTTTATCACATGGACATGGACAGGCAAGTTTGAAATTATTGGATACCACTGCCATTAGTTAGGGCACATAATCCTATGACATAAAATATATATAAGGACACGCTTTTAAAATTTGAATTTAAAATATGTATTAATTTTAACATATGTGTTTTTCAGCTGTTTATCCATTAAAAAGTATTTAAGGTTAGTTCTTTATGTTAAGAAATGGTTTATTAAATCATTGTTTAGGTGAAAAAACATCACATCATTTGTATTTAAACTGATGATAACTATAATATTCTTTTTAATTATCTTTTATCTTCGAAGGATTGGATAGAAATAATATTAGAGTAATATTTGATTTCAATATTGCTTTATGATTATCATGCAATAAAAGAAAATTAAAAGTATCTTGAATACTAAACAAAAAGCTGTAAAATTTTGTTATAATGATTAATCATACATACCAAATGGTCTTTGGCATGCGGTATCAAAATTTTTGATGGATATGTTTAACAACCAAATATTGAATTTTCAAAACTTACTTAAAATGGATGTAGATTTAATAGTAATTAAGTAGTGTGATGTGTGTAAATTTGCTCTAAAGAAAAATCATACGCAAGTTATAGAACATTTTAGGACACATGTAATAAAGTTTCCGACTAATATCGAATCTAAAGTGGTTTTAATGAAATAAATACAAAATTTGTATAAATCCAAATTAAAACTATGATTTTTTTTATTTTTATTTTTATTTTTAAAAGTGATCATAGTTAGATAAATTTATCTTGAAAAAAGGTATTGCGATTTAATAAGACTTATGCAACATCTACTTTCCTTTTGTATGTCAAGTCTAAGTACATGATAGAGTAGTAACCTTCATATTATCACTTTAATGTTTCTCTTTACTTTATTATTTCTACTTTTTATGTACTATATATACACATTCAACGTACATGTATCTATACACATTCAACGTACATGCAAAAAGATTAGATCGTGTATTCGTATATACAATCTCTCTCTAGTGTCTATATAGTATACATGATATAATTAATATGATATAGAATTATACTCATGGCTTTAATATATATCGTAATCATTAGAGACTACTTTTAAATAAGTGTCTTCAATTATTTTTCTTTATTGAATGCTATCATAACTACAAGACCATAATGAGGAATCTTGTCACTCATACGTTATATCTATCTTCCTCGAGGAAAGATCTTATTAGCATCAATACTTTTTGTATAAGATAAAAGAATTTATACATAATGTTACTCATTCTGTCTTTTAAATCATATAAATAAAAAATAGATTTATTAAATTTTTCTTTACGAGGAAAGAGGCGTATATAATTTTAGTGGGAGGGAGCAAAAGGCCTAGGATACCCCGATCTTTTAAGGACAGGGTTTAATACACACGTGCACATGCACTTGAATTTTTGGGGATTTGTTTTGTGTTTTTTCATGGATTCAATTTTTTATATATTTGTAGACTTTGTTTTGTGTGAAAATCATATCAACTAAAGTTTTTAAACGCATTAAAAATAATCTCCATGAACCATAAATGGTTACAATATAAAATATCAATCGTCGGTTGGTATTGTAATTAATAATAGTAATTAGGAGTGAAACCCGTATATTATACGAGTTGATTAAAAAAAAGATTAAACGTTAAATTGTAAACAAAAAATAATTTTTAATATACAACTTTAAAATAACAAAAGAAGAAACGTATTTATTACAATTTAATATCATATATATGATATTTAATAGTTTACAAATATAAGTATATGACTTTAATTTTAAAAATTGAAACAAACCAAAAATTGACAAGTGGATAATATTTATTTCAAAAATACTAGAAAATGACAAGTGTCAAAACTCATTAGAGATTGACATGTGGCCAAAAAAAAACCTTCATTTATTAAGGAGGATTTGAGAAAATCTTAGAAAAACTCAACCTATTATTCTTCTTGAAAAAAAAAACACTACGTCATTTTTATGTACGATAAAACCATTTTTTTGTGAATCATGCATAAAATAATGTTTTGTAACTGGCAAACCCTTGAAAACCAGTAACCTAACATTTGTGACATTAAAAAAACCTAACATATTATCTTCTAATGCGTGAAAAGCCAATTTTGTTGTTTTTTGTACACAAAATCATTTTATTTTCTGATTTAATGCACATTAGTACAAAACAGTCATATACCTCGATTTTTAAAAATTGGGTAGTGGTGGTGGTTTTTATATTTTTCGTCACTAAATGTTATAAACTAACTCAAATGATTGTTTCCATTATAGTTTATTGACATTGCAAATCAGACTTCAGACATTAACGTCAGTTTTATATAAAAAAATAATAAGTAGTGCGATGGTCGAAAACGGTGACCAAATATCCTCTTGTTTGACGAGTTTTGTTATTATTATTATTTATATATATATATATATATATATATATATATATATATATATATATATATATATATATATATATATATATATATATATAAGCTCAGGTCATAGAATCAAAGTAATTATTGTATGGATATAGGATTAAATGTGGGTCAATCAAAATTATAATTTTTAACACAAAATAGTTAATATTAAATTAATATAAATAAACTAAAAAAGGCTTCACATTTAATGAAAACGGGTGAATAAGGGTATTTGTGTACATTTCTCACCTCCATTAAAATAGGAAACTGCCTCGATTGATCACAACTGCTCGCAGAATCCCTATAACATCGCATAAACCCGGATTCGGTTCCCCTTTTTATCGGAACACAAAATCAAAAAATATTTACTTGAATCAATAAAAAAAATCGGTAGATTATGTTATTGGTTTTGTATATACTCATCGATTCTATAAGAGTTGTTTACAGAAGTTGCGTTGTGACATTTCGAAGAAGAAAAATTGTTGTATAATGAGGAGTATAAGGTCGATTGCTTTCAAATAGAAATTTAACAGCACACAAGATGATGATGATTTCGTTTCTACACCTATAGGTAATTTTTCGTTTTTTTTAATTAAGTTTTTACGATTGAATACATAAAATTATGTTTGAATGTTTGAACAATGTAGTATTTGCATATGCTTTTGAAGTTGAATTAAACAAAAATTTACAACAAAAATGCAAAAAAAGGTGTATTTTTTTATTAGAGTTTTCTCAAATCGAAAAAGAAAAATTTGTCAGAATGTATGAATTTTAGGGTATACGACTGTCTTTCTGTAATAATAGGGGTTGTGATTGTTGTTTTGTTATGTGTTTTTGAAGAATCAAAAGTTAGTTTTTTTTATTATGTTATCGATTATGTAAGTAGTATTTGACATGCAATTCTTTAAGAATAATTGATTTTTACATAAATTGCATTCTGTCATAATCTAATCATGCAAATTCTTGTATGTGTTTGTGTTTCTGTGATAATAGGGGATGTGATTGTTGTTTTGTTATGTATTTTTGAAGTATAAGAAATTATTATTTTTTATGTTTTATTTCTGTGATTTTTGGAGGTTTCCTCTATTGGTTATGTTATGGATTCCATAAGTAGTATTTGAATTTAAATTCTATAAGAATTAGTGATTGAACATGTATTGCATTCTTACATATGGAAAACATACAAAGTCTATTTTGTGGTTCAAGGGATTGAAGTATGAATGGTTATTTTGGAAAATATTACTAAGTAATTGTAATCATTTGATTCATTAGTTGTTGCAGAGCAGGAGCCAATTAATGTTGATACTACAAGTGAAAAAATGCGAAAATGAAATATTATACCAGATCAACACCCGTAAAAGACAATATCATTTCTCCACCAGCATGTATTTTTCTTTTTCTTTTGGTTTATAATTTATAATACCAATTATTTTAGAATATGTTATAGTGTTAATAAATGATATTCTTTAATAATTAGTGTAATTTTTTTTACCATTCTAAGGAAATCAGTCATATGATTTGTACACTCTATTCACTTATAATGTAATGTTGATATATATATATATATATATATATATATATATATATATATATATATATATATATATATATATATATATATATATATATAATGTTAAAATATGTTGAGAATATGTATCTTTTTTTATTTGATGAAGCAGTTTGTGTACAAGGTGAAATGATTCATATAAATATTTTTGGATCAAGTAAATCAAGGGACAACAGGAAAAAATCTACAATATCAGAACATGTAAAGAACAATATAGCTTCTGGAAATTCAGGTATTTTCTTAATTAGGTTTATTTTCTTATCTGGTGCAGTAAAACTTATAATTGTATAATATATGATTATCTTAAAATTGGTGTACAATTAAGTGTTCTTACATACTGGTTTATAATATATAATTCTGATAGAACTAGTATACAAATTAAAGTTGTATACTAGTTCTAGTATAACTTGTAATTGTATACAATATAAGTCTAGTATAATTGGTATACAATTAAATATTGTAAACAACTTAATTAAAAAACTTCTATTGTATATTTAGATAATTATTAATGGTCTACTAAATAATTATTATGTAGTAACAGTGAGTAGAGCATAACTAAGTATGTTTATGTGATTCAGCAGTTGATAACAAAGTTGAACATGAGACGATATGTATTGGTAGTATAAGTGTAAAAAGGGTGAAAAGGAAGGATTCTATGAGAACAACAACTGAAAAGGATAATAAGAATTCAGTAGAAGCAAGGTGTGAAAGAAAAAAACCAAGAAGTTTAAATAAATTACTTGTGGAGAGTATGAGTGGATCAAAGAGAAAAAAATGAAAAGGTAGACATCAGTATGGATGTGGAAGATAAGGAAGTTGTTGGTAACGCTAAAAACATAGTGAATGATCTACAGACAATGAAATCTCCACATAGAAAAATAGGGAAAATAGAACATGAGAATGTGAATGTCAAAAAGATGGAGGCAAGGTTAGAAAAGGGAGTAAGGAGCGTCCAGAAGGTTTTAGAAGACTTGCAACCAGAATGACTCCTAGAAGGGTTACTGGGGCCGGTCCTGACGGTGGGCAACACGGGCGATAGCCCAGGGCCCATGCCCCTAAGGGGCCTAAAATTTATGGGTTATATATATAATATATGTATGTAAAAAAAAAACTTATGTGTATATTTGTTAAGGGCCCAAGCCAAATTAAATCAATATCAAATCAGCCCAAGAGACTAATTGGAAGGCTGCTAGAAACAATGCATATGGGAATTAAGCACAATAGACAACGTAAATTAGGGTACCGAATCGACACTTGCACAAACATCAAACACGAATCAACATCTCGTTAGTCGTGTGAATTGGTTATTGACGATCAAGCCTTTCCGCCTTGTCTGAATAGACATCAGGAGACACCTTCATCATCACGACATCACTCTCCACCTTCGATTCTCTTTCCTTCCCCTTCATTTGATTTTTATTCCACACATTGGGCATATATTTCTGAATTGATTTTCGATTTCTGGTACTGCACAATCTTCTTATCAAAGCTTCTGATTTTTGATTGAAGGTATGTACAAGCATCATGCACACATTTGAGGTATGGCCTGATCAAATCGTTTTTGTTTATGATTTTTTTGTTTCTCATTATTTGTTCTAATCAAAGACTCAAAAAAAGTGTAAACCTTCTAATTTTTTGTTTTTGTTTATGGTTTCTGAAATCTGAACTCCATTCTTTTCGAGCCTAAATTATTTTAGATTTCTGGTACTGTACAAGCTGCTTATCAGAGCTTTTGATCTTCAATTTATGGTATTGTACAACCATTAGGTACGAATTGAGGTATGGTTTGATCAAAGTTGTTTTTCTGATTTTTTTTTGTTTCTCATTTTCTGCTACCAAAGAATCAAATAAAGTATCAAACATTCTATTTTTTTTTGTTAGTATATCAAATTTCTGACCGTTTGATCTCTATTCTTTCAGCCTCGAACATTTAAGATTTTTCACTCAATCATGTATTTGTTTGCAAGTCTTTGTATGTAGTTGTATAATCAACAGTTTTATTTTCCAACTTTTTTATGTTTTGTCTCTACTAATTTTCTGTTATTGATTTTATTTTGCAGCTTGCTAATAATGGTTGTGGTTTAAAATTTGTTGATGTCTCACCTAATACTCGTTTTGACGGTAATATTGTTGTCTTGAGTAGATTTATACTTTAATGTATATTGAATTAATAATTATACAAATTTTTTTTTGTGATGTAGCTGGTGTATTTGTATAACATGAAGTTCTCAGGTTTGAAGATAATGAAAAGGGTACCATTTGTCAGACATGTTACGGGTGATATTCTTGAAAAAATAGAGAAATTTGAGATTAGTATTGGAGGGTTTGGAAGGCAACTACAGGAGAACTTTGAAGATGTTGATGTTGATGATGAAATGATGGATGAAGATGAAATGTTGGATGGTATTAAGTGAGATTATGGGGATGTGGAGGTAAAACATAAAGTTATAATAAAAAATATGATACATTCATAATTTCCACTAAAATAGAATATCATTTTTAGGTAAATGTTTAAAATAATAGGAACAATTATAATGTTAACAACTACTTTTATTAGAATTTTGTTAATCATAAGTTGGTATTAAATTTTCAGGCTTATGTAGCTGTTATCGAGCATAGCTATGGAATAATCTTGTCTGAAAAGAAGACTGTGGAATTAGCTTTGAAAGCTCGAATGCAAAAATTCCCAGAACCCAGATAACATATTGTTGAAGGAGTGGTATGAAAAAAAACAATGAATTGTTCAATGAAGTCAAGAATGAAGGAACTGGAGGAATGAAAGATAAAGAACATGGTTTTGATGTTGATAGTAACAAAGCAGCGGCCGATGGTGGTAATGAAGGTGGAATCTCTCTGGTTAGAGGATTGGTGGTTTATGGGGATAAAAAGGATGATGGTGTAAGTTTTAATACAACTAATGTGGAAAAGGTGGATAGTACAAACCATCTAACCTGTTCACAATTCTTGGAACATCCAGAAGTGCTGGCAAAAGCCATAGAAATGACAGATGAGGCTGTGTTGAACAGTTATAGAAAAGAAAAGAAAAAAAAGGAAAAGAAATCTTGGATACAGTGGTAGTAGGTGTGGAAGATGATGACAATGGAAAAAGCGAGAAAAGAGGACAAAAGTTACATGTATATGGAAAATCACCCTTTGTTGAAAGGATTGTTAGAATGGGTGAAAAGGTGAAGAAGGATGATATGGCATTATACAATTCAGTTTTTGCATCAAAAAGAGATTATAGGTAATTGAGATAATATATTTTAGTGGTTTGCTTATAAAACATAGTTGTATAATTGATTTGATTAAAATTGTTGAGCAGGGACGAGATATGGAACATTGGGAGCGGCCATGTATTGCATCAAGGATTTGCATATCATTTCAAAAGAGACACATTTATGCATGCTATTATTATTGACTGTTAGACATCATTACTCAATAGAATGAAGGAACTAAGGGATGTAGGATCGGTTGGTAGTGTAACTCCCCATCTCTGGTATGTTGTTCCTGTGGCATTTATTTAAAAGTTTTATTGAGGGACTCGGCGAGTCTATGGCCTGACTCGTCGAGTAGGGTCAAGTTTTCGTGCACATGTTAGTCGGCGACTCGGCGAGTCCATATTCGGGACTCGACGAGTCTGCCTGCCTGGAAGAAACCCTAAATCCCCGGGTTGCTCACTATTTAAGCAATGCTATGTGCCTCAAACTCGCCTCCTTTACCCTCAGAGAGTTGTGAGAAAATCCTAATCCATCCCTTATTGTTTTAAGTGCTTTTGTGTGTGGATTTTGAAGGCTTGAAGAAGAAGAAGAAGAAAGGAGCAAAGAGAAGAGGTGTAGAGCAAAGATCCAAGGGCAAAATCAGAGTTCATTGAGGTATTTCTCGGATTCCTTCTCTTTTATGATTTAGAGCTCCATTAGAACTCTTCTAGGGCTAGTTTGGTGCATTTTCCAAGCCTTATAGTTGTATGGATGCCTTAATAGGTCGAGATATCACTAGATCTGTTCATTTAGGAGTTGTAGAGCCCGGATCTTTTGCCTTTTTGGAGATGCTTTGCATAAGAACCCTAGATCTAGCCTTTATTATGCTTTTTGAGCCTTATCATCTTCTTGGTCGCTTATGGGCACGTAAAGATAGAATCTTTACGTGCTAATCGAGTTAAGGAAGCCCATATCTATAAGTTTCAGCCGCTGGATTCAAGCAGAATCGAGTTTAGAGTAGCTGCATGGATGTGACTCGGCGAGTCGGAAGAACGACTCGGCGAGTCAAGTTGTGAGTCCCGTTTTTCCCATTTTTGAGTGATGACGAGTGGAAGCCTGTGAGTAGTAGAGTGGACTCAGTGAGTTGGAGGGCAGACTCAGTAATGGAGGGACTCGACGAGTTGTTCATACAACTCGGCGAGTCCAAGGCAATTTTCTTAGCTCAAGAACAACTCGTCGAGTTGTTCATATGACTCGGCGAGTCGGATGAAGATTGTCTAAGTTCTTGGATCGAGAGAGTACTCGTCAAGTCGATGCCATACTCGACGAGTAGCCACGAGTAGGGTTGAGAAGTGAGACTAGAGACTCGGCGAGTTGGTGGCCCAACTCGGCGAGTCAGGTCAACTGTGGGTTGACTTTGACCGAGAGAGTTGTCTTTGACCAAGGGTAAAAGAGTCATTTAACCCCAGTGCAGTGTTTAGCATTTGATTGAGTGTGTTTATGGACTTGTAGTCGGGGAGATACCGGAGCAGCAGCAGTTAGCTTCCAGAGCCATTCACATAGCAGCCAGTTCACGAGGTGAGTTTCCCTTCAGTAGGAACGGGTCTAAGGCCACAATGCCGGCCCGTTCAGTTAGCCGTAGTTTCTGGACTTCGGTCCAATGCAGTAGCTAGTATGTTTGACGCCTCCGTGGCTCAGACAGGATTTATGTGTTTATGCTAGTTGTTTATGCTATGTTCAGTCAGCTTCGGACTTCGGTCCGATGTAGGGGACAGAGGTCCCAGTTAGCTTCGGACTTTGGTCCGATGTAGGGGACGGAGGTCCCAGTCAGCTTCGGACTTCGGTCCGATGTAGGGTACGGAGGTCCCAGTCAGCTTCAGACTTCGGTCCGATGTAGGGGACGAAGGTCCCAGTCAGCTTCGGACTTCGATCCGATGTAGGGGACAGAGGTCCCAGTCAGCTTCAGACTTCGGTCCGATGTAGGGGGAAAGGCTCCAGTTAGCCCGGATGCAGTGGGCAAGGCCCAGTATGTGCTTATATGTTATTATGTGGTATGTGGTAGTTTAGGGGAGCTCACTAAGCTTCGTGCTTACAGTTTCAGTTTTGGTTTCAGGTACTTCCGCAAGCAAAGGGAAGAGCTCGGGATGATGGCATCGCACACACCACAGCTTCAGTTTTGTCCTGGGAGTTGATTTAGTTTTCTTGATATGTTTGGATACAGTTGTGATACAGTTTTTCTCACAGTATCTTATTATGGTTTTTGAAACACGCAGCATATGGTTTTATTATGTGATACTCAGTCTCGTGGTTTTATTATAATAAAAATCGAAATTTTTGGGTGGTATTTTTGGGTTGTTTCAAGTTGGTATCAAAGCCCTGGTTTGAGGGATTCGGATACACCTCCGGGTGCATCTGAACTCAAACTAAGGGAAAGATAAAAAGATTTTCAAAAAGGAAAATGTTTTCGAATGAGATTTTGAAAAGCACTTAGAAAGAAAAGAATTTTTAAACAAGATAAGGGTGTGGTGCATGCGATCAGCCAAGCTCAAGTAAGTACTCCCAAATTACTAATATAAGTTTTATTATTATGATTAATTGTTCCAGTTTTAGTAGAACAGCATGCTAGTATAGGACTAAGGATCTAGGAGGATGCCTTATGTGCCTGCTATATGTGTTCCAGCTTTATGAGAATTGCATGCTAGTATTGAGTAGACAGCAGTAGGATAACCTGTTTAGGTTATGTCTGCTAGCGCGAGCTTAGCATTGTATGCTAGAGTAGCTTCTTGTTATGAGAATAGTTTTGCCTGAGTATGTTTCCTTTATCCGAATGCTGCTTGCTTTGTGCTTTATGGGACTCTGAGTGGTGGGAGTTAGCCATTAGGTGAATACGTCACATCACATGTGATCGGGGTTGAATAATCTCAGAGTGCTGGATTTGGCCCTATTGCGCAGCTCTTGTCTGAGTCCAACCGTTGTAGGGACGAGTCTTTTACTCGAAGGATTATCCGAGCCTCATTGCATGTGATGGTATTCAGGTGGTGGCTAATTAGCATTACAAGGAGGCCTTCAGTAGCTGAGGACTGGTTTGAGTGGAGTCAGAGATTTCCCTAGGGCAAGCTTAGGATGAGAGTAGCAGAGATCAGTAGTAGTAGAAGTGACTTGGTGGAGTCAAGGCAGTTCTTGAGGAATGTACGGATAGATGTGGAAGGTAGTATGGGCCCATACTACTGAAAGCAGAGGATCCGTACTCGAATCAAGGAAGGTCGAGACAAGACCAGGAAGCTAGTAGTAGTATTAATGATCCCTTGAGATATTTCAGTTTTCTGATGTTGCTATGATGTGTTTTAGAATGGTGGTTTTGCGTCCGAGGACAGCAACCGGCAGTGGAGGTGTCGGGGAGGGATCAGGATCAGGCTCGGGGGACGAGCGCATGGATGAGCAGACCAGAGAGTTTCTTTCTTCAGAGATTACTCGTATCATTTTAGAGCAGACTCCTGTGATCTTCGGTACGATCAAGGAGGGTATCCTAGAGCTAATGGATGAGAGATTGGGCACCTTCCGTGCCGAGGTGGCGGCCATGATGGGGTCGCGTACACTTACATTCAGGGAGTTCAGGGCATGTGGAGCTCTAGACTATCATGGGGCGCGGGACCCCATAGCGAGTACTAGATGGTTGACGGATGTGGCCAACGCGTTCCGCACTAGCAGGTGTCCCGAGGGGGACAAGGTAAGATTGGCGTCCTGTCTTCTGAAGGACAGGGCACGGGATTGGTGGGAGGAGGTCGGACATACCATTGGAGATGATGCAGTGTTGGATGCCATGACCTGGGCTGATTTCTCTACCAGGTTCAGGGCGGAGTTTGCACCAGTCGTTGAGGTGCAACAGTTAGCCAGAGAGTTTCAGGACATCACCCAGACTACAAAGACCGTGGCGGAGATCACCGCCAAGTTCAGGGAGAGGGCTCTTCTTGTTCCTCAGTATGCAGCCGATGAGGAGATGAAGAAGGCCTGTTATCATGAGATGTTGCGGAGTGATATTCACCAGTTTGTGAGCCGGTCCAGCTGTAAAACGTTGGACGACATGATTGCTAGGGCTCGAGAGAGGGAGATTGATCTCGAGATGGAGAAGAAGAGGAAACCGGAGACGGTTTCGGGTTCAGGAGGTTCGGGCAAAAAGCCCAAGGTTTCAGATCACAGATCCAGGATTTAGCCGAGCCACAGCCGATGTGGCAGGTGTGGGAAGATGCACGATGGGGTGTGCAAGGCAGGGAGTTTCGACTGCTTCAAGTGCGGTCGGACTGGGCATTTGAGCAGGGATTGTACGGCCCCTGCTACTGTCGTTGCGGCATCAGATCTGATTTGCTTTCAGTGCAATCAGAGGGGACATAAAAAGTCCCAGTGTCCGAGTTTAGCTGCAGTAGGGAAGGTGGTTGCACCTGCCCCTGCTACTTTGAGGATTACAGATGGCCGGCAGGACCGAGCCGAGGCACCAATGGCGAAGAGTAGGGCGTTTCAGATGACAGCAGAGGAGGCGCGAGCGACTCCTGACGTGGTGACGGGTACGTATCTTCCCTTCATCTCTTTATTATTATTGATTGATTATTGCTTATGATTGTATGTTTTATATAGGGTCGTTCTCTGTGAACGGCATTTCTGCTATGGTATTATTCGATTCGGGGGCTACCCGATCATTCGTATCGCTTGCGCTTAGCAAGAGATTTAGCAGAGCTCCAAGGGAGCTGGATTTTCCACTAGAGGTTGAGATAGTAGATGACAGGACCGTGAGGGTCGCCAGAGTGCATAGAGGGTGTTCTCTTCAGTTGTTTGACGAGCAGTTTTCGGTGGACCTGGTTCCTATTCCCCTGCAAGGGAATAAGGTTATTGTGGGCATGGATTGGCTAAGCCCCAATGGGGCGGTGATTTATTGTGAGCTTCAGCTAGTGAGGGTTCGCACTCCCAGTGGGGGAGAGTTAGTGATTCAGGGCGAGAGGCCACAGCGGGGACCGACCTTTTGTTCCGCCGCAAGGGCGAGGCACTATTTTTCGCAGGTTTGCGCTGGTTATGTAGCTTATGTCTTGGATGCCCGGGAGAAGGGCAAGACGACAGTTGATGATGTTCCGATAGTACGAGACTTCCCAGATGTATTTCCCGAGGATTTATCGGGGATACCTCCTGAGAGGCAGGTTGAGTTTAGGATCGACCTGATTCCTGGTGCGGCTCCGATAGCCAAGGCACCGTATCGCCTAGCTCCCCCTGAGATGCAGGAGTTGTCTACGCAGCTGCAGGAGCTGCTAGACAAGGGTTTCATTCGACCGAGCAGTTCGCCTTGGGGAGCACCGATCCTGTTTGTGAGGAAGAAGGATGGGTCGCATCGTATGTGTATAGATTACCGGGAGTTGAATAAGGTAACGATGAAGAACCGTTACCCACTTCCAAGGATAGATGATTTGTTTGACCAGCTTCAGGGAGCGTCTTGGTTCTCCAAGATCGATCTACGCTCCGGGTATCATCAAATGCGGGTTAGGGATGAGGATGTGCAGAAGTCTGCTTTCAGGACCAGGTATGGTCATTATGAGTTTGTGGTGATGCCATTTGGGCTCACCAATGCCCCAGCCGTGTTCATGGATATCATGAATCGCGTGTGCAGGCCGATGCTGGATCGGTCAGTGATAGTATTCATAGATGATATCTTGGTATATTCCAAGACACAGGAGCAGCACGAGGAGCACCTGAGGGAGGTGCTGGAAGTTTTGAGGAGGGAGAGACTTTTCGCAAAGTTCTCCAAGTGTGAGTTCTGGTTGCGTGAGGTGCAGTTCCTTGGTCACCTCGTCAACCAGAAGGGTATTTTGGTGGATCCGGCCAAGATAGAGGCCGTGATGCAGTGGGAGGTCCCGAAGTCTCCATCTGAGATTCGGAGCTTCCTAGGGCTGGCAGGGTATTACCGGAGGTTCATTCAGGATTTCTCCAAGATAGCAGTGCTGCTCACCCGACTGACCAAGAAGTCGGTGGTATTTCGTTGGGGGCCTGAGCAGCAGGCAGCGTTCGAGACCCTCAGGTAGAGATTGTGCGAGGCTCCGATCCTTACCTTGCCAAAGGGAGTAGAGGACTTCGTAGTCTACTGTGATGCCTCAATCACAGGTATGGGAGCAGTGTTGATGCAGCGAGGCCATGTGATAGCTTACGCCTCGAGGCAGTTGAAGCCTCACGAGGCTAACTATCCTACCCATGATTTAGAGCTGGGGGCGGTTGTGTTTGCCCTCAAGATTTGGAGGCATTATCTTTATGGGGTCCGTTGTACTATCTACACGGATCACAAGAGTTTGAGGTACCTTATGGATCAGCCGAGTTTGAACATGAGGCAGAGGAGGTGGTTGGATGTGCTGAAGGATTATGATTGTGAGATCCTTTACCATCCAGGGAAGGCCAACGTGGTGGCCGACGCTCTAAGCCGCAAAGTGTCGGCAGCCCCTATCAGAGATTTGTATTTGAGGATGACAGTGAGTACTCCGTTGTTGGAACGGATCAGGGAGGCTCAGGTTGAGTGCCTCAAGGAGGAGAGGCAAAAGTGTGAGAGGATAGTGGGCCGAGTATCTTCGTTTGATTATGACAGTCGGGGATTGCTGACACTTCATGGGAGAGTGTGGGTACCGTACTGGGGTAAGGTACGGCAGGTGTTGATGGATGAGGCTCATAAGTCTCGATTTTCTATCCACCCAGGGGCGACGAAGATGTATACAGATCTTCGACCCGATTATTGGTGGCCCTGCATGAAGCGGGATGTTGCTTGGTATGTTGAGAGATGCCTGACCTGCAGGAAGGTCAAGGCGGAGCACCAGAGGCCTCACGGCAAGATGCAGCCGTTAGACATTCCTGTGTGGAAATGGGAGGACATCACCATGGATTTTGTCACCAAGCTTCCCAGGACCTCACGAGGAGTAGATTCGATATGGGTAGTAGTGGATCGGTTGACGAAGAGTGCTCATTTTATTCCGATCCAGGAGAGTATATCGGCAGAAAAGTTAGCTGATATCTATGTGCGTGAGATCGTGGCACGTCATGGAGTGCCAGTATCAGTGGTGTCAGACCGAGATGTCCGTTTTACATCCAGATTCTGGAAGCAGTTTCACGACGAGATGGGTACTCGTCTTCATTTCAGCACCGCTTTCCACCCTCAGACGGACGGACAGAGCAAGAGGACGATTCAGACTCTCGAGGACATGCTTAGGGCATGTGTCCTAGACTTCGGTGGCAGTTGGGATATGTATCTTCCGTTAGCGGAATTTTCGTATAACAACAGTTATCATGCGAGCATTGATCGACCTCCCTTTGAGATGCTTTACGGGAGGAAGTGTAGGACCCCGATTTGTTGGGGCAAGGTCGGTCAGCGAGTCGTTGGGAGCACAGAGGTGGTGCTCAAGACGACCGAGTTGATTCAGTAGGTCCGTAGTAGACTGCAGACTGCACAGAGTCGGCAGAAGAGCTACGCCATCAAGAGGCGTTCAGACTTGGAGTTCCGGGTGGGCGATATGGTCCTCCTGAAGGTCTCACCCTGGAAGGGTGTCATCAGGTTTCGGAAGAGGGGCAAGTTGGGCCCCAGGTTCATTGGCCCTTTCAGAGTTTTAGCCCGAGTGGGTCGGGTTGCTTATCGGTTGGATCTTCCTATAGAGCTTATCCAGATCCACAACACTTTCCATGTGTCTCAGTTGAGGAAGTGTTTGGTGGATGAGTCAGCAGTTGTTCCCTTAGAGGATATTCAGGTTGATAGCAGCCTGAATTATATTGAGAGGCAGGTCGCGATTCTGGACCGGAAGACAAAGACCTTGAGGAACAAGGCAATTCAGTTAGTGAAGGTGCAGTGGCAGCACCGGAAGGGGTCTGAGTGGACGTGGGAGGCTGAGGAAGAAATGAGAGAGCACTACCCGGAATTATTTGCAGATTCAGCCGTAGCAGACTTCGAGGACGAAGTCTGAGACAAGTGGGGGAGAATTGTAACGCCCCATCTCTGGTATGTTGTTCTTGTGGCATTTATTTAAAAGTTTTATTGAGGGACTCGGCGAGTCTATGGCCTGACTCGTCGAGTAGGGTCGAGTTTTCGCGCACGTGTTAGTCGGCGACTCGGCGAGTCCATATTCGGGACTCGGCGAGTCTGCCTGCCTGGAAGAAACCCTAAATCCCCGGGTTGCTCACTATTTAAGCAATGTTATGTGCCTCAAACTCGCCTCCTTCACCCTCAGAGAGCTGTGAGAAAACCCTAATCCATCCCTTATTGTTATAAGTGCTTTTGTGTGTGGATTTTGAAGGCTTGAAGAAGAAGAAGAAGAAGAAAGGAGCAAAGAGAAGAGGTGTAGAGCAAAGATCCAAGGGCAAAATCAGAGTTCATTGAGGTATTTATCGGATTCCTTCTCTTTTATGATTTAGACCTCCATTAGAACTCTTCTAGGGCTAGTTTGGTGCATTTTCCAAGCCTTATAGTTGTATGGATGCCTTAATAGGTCGAGATATCACTAGATCTGTTCATTTAGGAGTTGTAGAGCCCGGATCTTTTGCCTTTTTGGAGATGCTTTGCATAAGAACCCTAGATCTAGCCTTTATTATGCTTTTGAGCCTTATTATCTTCTTGGTCGCTTATGGGCACGTAAAGATAGAATCTTTACGTGCTAATCGAGTTAAGGAAGCCCATATCTATAAGTTTCAGCCGCTGGATTCAAGCAGAATCGAGTTTAGAGTAGCTACATGGATGTGACTCGGCGAGTCGGAAGAACGACTCGGCGAGTCAAGTCGTGAGTCCCGTTTTTCCCCTTTTTGAGTGATGACGAGTGGAAGCCTGTGAGTAGTAGAGTGGACTCAGTGAGTTGGAGGGCAGACTCAGTAATGGAGGGACTCGACGAGTTGTTCATACAACTCGGCGAGTCCAAGGCAATCTTCTTAGCTCAAGAACAACTCGTCGAGTTGTTCATATGACTCGGTGAGTCGGATGAAGATTGCCTGAGTTCTTGGATCGAGAGAGTACTCGTCGAGTCGATGCCATACTCGACGAGTAGGCATGAGTAGGGTTGAGAAGTGAGACTAGAGACTCGGCGAGTTGGCGGCCCAACTCGGCGAGTCAGGTCAACTGAGGGTTGACTTTGACCGAGAGATTTGTCTTTGACCAAGGGTAAAAGAGTCATTTTACCCCAGTGCAGTGTTTAGCATTTGATTGAGTGTGTTTATGGACTTGTAGTCGGGGAGATACCGGAGCAGCAGCAGTTAGCTTCCAGAGCCATTCACATAGCAGCCAGTTCACGAGGTGAGTTTCCCTTCAGTAGGAACGGGTCTAAGGCCACAATGCCGGCCCGTTCAGTTAGCCGTAGTTTCTGGACTTCGGTCCAATGCAGTAGCTAGTATGTTTGACGCCTCCGTGGCTCAGACAGGATTTATGTGTTTATGCTAGTTGTTTATGCTATGTTCAGTCAGCTTCGGACTTCGGTCCGATGTAGGGGACAGAGGTCCCAGTTAGCTTCGGACTTTGGTCCGATGTAGGGGACGGAGGTCCCAGTCAGCTTCGGACTTCGGTCCGATGTAGGGGACGGAGGTCCCAGTCAGCTTCGTACTTCGGTCCGATGTAGGGGACGGAGGTCCCAGTCAGCTTCGTACTTCGGTCCGATGTAGGGGACGGAGGTCCCAGTCAGCTTCGTACTTCGGTCCAATGTAAGGGACGAAGGTCCCAGTCAGCTTCAGACTTCGGTCCGATCTAGGGGACAGAGGTCCCAATCAGCTTCGGACTTCGGTCCGATGTAGGGGGCAAGGCTCCAGTTAGCCCGAACTTCGGTCCGATGCAGTGGGCAAGGCCCAGTATGTGCTTATATGGTATTATGTGGTATGTGGTAGTTTAGGGGAGCTCACTAAGCTTCGTGCTTACAGTTTCAGTTTTGGTTTCAGGTACTTCCGCAAGCAAAGGGAAGAGCTCGGGATGATGGCATCGCACACACCACAGCTTCAGTTTTGTCCTGGGAGTTGATTTAGTTTTCTTGATATGTTTGGATACAGTTGTGATACAGTTTTTCTCATAGTATTTTATTATGGTTTTTGAAACACGCAGCATATGGTTTTATTATGTGATACTTAGTCTCGTGGTTTTATTATAATAAAAATCGAAATTTTTGGGTGGTATTTTTGGGTTGTTTCAGGTAGAGTTTTCTTTGATACAAACTTTTTGCTACGTAGTAAAATTAAGTTTATTACTAAATAATAATACGTGTTCTATGGTGAGTAATTCATTGTTTCATTTATGTATACAGGCAGATGGGATACTAGATGCATCCGTTGCATACAAAAGAACACAATCATTATTTGATTTGATGTTGAAACTCCACATTAGAACTCTACCAATTAAACAAAGTCTCAAAGATGTTGGACTGGTAATTTGATTAATAATTGTGTTATATGTTATAATGGCATACTATACAAATATAGCTTATTATTATAAATTTTTTTGTATACTAGGTTTTCTTTCTAGTAGTTGAGGAGAGTAAATATTATTTAATATGCTTTGATCTAAGGGTGCCCACATACTACATTATAGACCATGTCAACCGAACTGGTATTGTTGAAGATATATATGGCAAGAAATGAATTTTTGTGGTAAGATTAAGAATTACATTTCAAAAATTTTATATGACTTGTTTTTGGTATTGTTACAAATGATGTATAATAAATGGATTCTATTGTATCATAGAAAAAATTGCTTGGAAATTACTTAAAAGCAGAGAATTACCAAAAATCAATTGCTTTCAACAAAATTAAACCTCGTGTAACAAAGTTCACATGGAAAGTAGCAAAAGAAGGATCAGACTGTAGAGCGTATCTTATGAGGCATATGGAATCGTATATGGGGGGAAAATGAAGGGTGTTGGGATTGCGTTTTTACAGGTGAAAAACAAAGCGATGTAATTGCTTTAAATAATTTAAGAATCAAATACATGGCAAGGCTTATGAAATTCGACTACAACAAATATAAAAGTATGTTAAAGAGAGATACAGAAGCATATCGCAGGCTTGATCCGTTGGAGAAAATGGTTCTGATGAATGAAGTGAAGGAAACTAGGGAGAAGCAAAGATGTGGAAGGCATCGTTATTAGGATAGACATTGTGTTATGATTAATTAATTCTGGTAGAATGGTTTATGTTGGAAGACTTATGGTAGCATGTTTTATTTTGGTTTAGCTGTCTTTATTTGGGAAAATGTTGCAAGACTCATGGTAGCATGTTTTATTTTTTTCTAGGTTTCTTTGTTTGGGAAACATTAGAAAGTAACTGATGTTGGAATGTGTTAATGCATATGAAAATTGTGAAAGTAATTATTGTTTTTAAGTTTAAATGTTTAAAGGTCATGTTATTTAATATTTGAGCAAAGTTTATAATTTCACCTTATTATAATGAAAATATATCAACATCATGTTTGTGTGTTCTGTTATATTGTTTTTGTAGGAGTTTAAAAGTATAAAAAAAATGATGTGCCATTTTTTGAAAGAATGAAAATAATAAGAATACAATTAAAATATGGTTATTATCATGAGTTTTTTATGTTGTTATTTATCAACATTATTATTATATAGTTAAATTATGGTTTTGAATTACTAAATTCTGATATGAAATTGTTCTGGAAAAATGAAAATAATTATAATAAAGTTCAATTCAGGTTATGAATTGCCCTCAGAATGACAATAATAAGAATAGATTTAACTTCTGCTGGAATGTTTAAAGGTTATGTTCTTTAATGTTTGAGCAAAGTTCATAATTTCAAATTATTATAATGAAAATATATTAAGATTATGTTTGTGTGTTCTGGTATAATGTTTTTATAGGGTTTTAAAAGTATAATTTTATTAAAATGATATGCCAGTGTTCTGAAAAAATGAAAATAATTATAATAAAGTTCAATTCAGGTTATGAATTGTCCTCATTCTGAAAGAATAAATTTAACTTCTGTTGCAATTTTTAAAGGTTATGTTCTTTAATGTTTGAGCAAAGTTCATAATTTCAAATTATTGTAATGAAACTATATTAAGATTATGTTTGTGTGTTCTGGTATAATGTTTCTACAGGGTTTTAAAAGTATAATTTTACTAAAAGGATATGCTGTTGTTCTGAAAGAATGAACCTAATTAGAATACAGTTAAATTATGGCTATTCTCATGGATTGTTTATGTTGTTATTTATAAAAACTATTAGTATACAATAAAATTATGGTTATGAATTGTTGAATTATGATATGCCATTATTCTGGATAGATAAAGATAATTAGAATAGAGTTAAAATATGGATATGAATTGTTAAATTCTGTTATGACATTGTTCTGAAAGAATCGAAATAATTGGATTACAATAAAATTCTATTGGAATATGGTATTGTGTTGTTGAATCAATGTTTGGGAAATATTATGTTGTTAGTCTTACAAAATACTTGTGGAAAATAATGATTATAAATGATTGTAATGTTGGTGTAACACGCTTGGATAATAAATCATAACAAAGTGTGCAATAGTGCATAACCATATTTAATACATTTATAAAAGACTCGCAAAATTGAAATCAATGTCACTAATAAACGTGAAACAAAAATGTTACTGTAATATAACAATTTAAAAAACCTATATAAAAAATAAACTACTTCGACACGTTTTTTAGAGGACAATTTCGTTTATCATAGTTAGCCATCTGTTTACATGAAGCACACTTTCATTTAGGCTTCAAACTTACTTTTTCAAGCATTTTTTTTTATTTTAATCTCTTACCATGACTGCCAGTTTCCTTATTCCGAATATCCGATGGATTCTCAATGTCAGGCACATCATTAGTTAAGTCCACACCTATAATTTGGTTGTTGAATGATTCTCTTGATGGCATCTCGGGGCTAGAAAATCATCTACAATTTTTTTTCAACTTATTCATCTTTTCAAGGTATGACTTTAACTTAGCAGCATCATGTCTCAAAAATGAAACGCAACGGTCTACATTTGAAAAAATTTCAATAACAGTCATATTAGAATTTGAGTCAACCAAAGAATTATAGAAACGCCTCTTAAGTAATTCTGTTGGAATAACATCCCAATGCCAACGTCTCATAATGATTCTTCAGGAATCTGTTCGATACTGTAAAACTTAAAGACACAGAATATGCTCCTACACAAAAGATCGACATGTTCAAAATGCATCTAGGTACACTTGAATGAACCCTCTATTTTTGAATGGGTAACATGGAATATATATGATAGTATATGACTATACGTTGGAAAGCCTTATTATCTGATTAAAAAGAAATGATTATATAGTGAAAGCATAACATAGCGTGTATTGGGTATCCTTTCTAAGACAATCGTAATGGTATTCCTCAAGTTTGTCATCAACAACAAGACTTGTTGGATGCATTGTGCTTATGTTCTTTTGCTTTTCCAAAACAATAATAATGTCAACACCATTGCAAGAAGTAACACTTATTTGGAAACAAGTATTTTCAGAATCTGAAATCTCTTTCTGAACCTGATAAAATATTTTACAAGTGTAGACCTTTGAAGCATGTGCTTCGTTTGGACTAGATGTGATGAATCTAGGAACTGTTGTGGAAGTTTTAAAGTCATTGACAAATTGATTATGTCTTTGACGTTCCAATACACCCTTAAATGTCATCATAAACATTAAAAGATAAGAATCGGTTAGGGTGTTGTTCTGAAATGACCAATTTAGCTTTCAAACAATGATGTAGTTCTCATAAGACCAGACATTGGTATGTCCTTGAAAAATGCAAGTACCCAACGTCTCCACAACCCATACATCTCTTTCATACACTTGTTATTTGAAATGTTAAACTCATCTAAACAAGATTTCCATGCGTTATCAAAATCGTGTGGTTCCAGCTTAGAATTCCAAATTATAGAGTGAAAACGCTTTTGAAAATCTGAGTTTGTGGCTAGTTGAGATGTTATCTAAATAAATATACGTATAAGCCATTTGAAAAAAACAAAATGTTGGTGCAAGTCGTATAAGGGAGATGGATATGAGATCACATCACATGTATTATGTTAGAATAATGGTCTAATGATTCTATCAAAATTACATTATAAAAACTCTGTCTTAATACTAGTAGTTCTTATTCTAGCAAAATTTTATTCTGAAAGAAAGATATATATTAAGAAAATCAAACTATTAACAGTATTTTGGTAAAAAAATGTTCACCTTGTTTGGCAATTTTTTTGTAATATGCCACATACAAAACCTATGTGATGACATTGGAATAACTTCATTTACAGCTTTGTTTAAAGCTGGATCTGGATGTGTAAGAACAAGCATAGGTTGTTTTTTGAATGATTTCAAGAATGCTCTAAGCAACCAAGAATAAGAAGTACCATCTTCTCTACTTAGAAGTGCAGCACAAAAAGTTACACGTTCCTTATGGTTATCTATCCTAGTGAACGTTATGAAAACCATATCATATCTGTTTTAAAATATTAAAATTAGTTACCATTATTGGAAATAATAAAAAAAATTTAATAACATTACAAATGTAAAAAATACTTATTCATGCTAAATTTGGCATCAAGGGATACAACGTCTCCAAAAGCATTGTAGTTATACTTTGCGGTCTCGTCAGCCTAAAAAAGCGCATTCAATTTTTTATGCATGACTTTAAACTTGAAAGAAAAAGTAGAGATATTTTTTTCCTTTCCAGCATCTTGGCTACAAGAAATTTTGCATCCCTAGAACCTATGTAAGAATTCAGATTTCTCGTCCTGTTCTTGAAATCAGAAACCAAACCACCTCGAATTTCAGACCCACCCTGAGGTCCGGTATACAATCTTTGTGCTCTTGAGGCACCACTATTTTGATTTGACAAGTTGTGAATAAACATCTCTTGAGAATAATCAAGTTTCCTCTTTGTACGAGACAAAAACATGTTGTCCTTACCAAACAACTCATGAGTATGTTGTTCGACAAAATCATCAACAATATATTTATTAGTACCATGTAGTAGAATAAAAACAATTTTTTCTTTGCATTCGCACCTAAATGAGTCTTTCCTTCTTTGAATATTACTATGTTAAGTGTCTAGAGTATCCACGTTAGCAGTTCTTGGTATACCTTCCCGATTGCATAGCAAATATCATTGTGTGATAATGCCAGATTTGGTTGTTCTAATTGTTCCAAGCCTGACTCAAAACCTGCTTCTGATGCATAATTTTTATACATTTATAATGTTGCACCATATGAGTCAACTGTCAAGTTGATTTTAGGTTTGATGTGGTCTGAAACAATAGGAATCCAATAAGGTGAGCCACCAGGAGAAACATAATCATGTCTAACATGTGATTGTTCTGCATAAACAAACACTAAATTATATACCACATAATACATATAGAGTGAAACAAATGAATGTCGTCGATGTGCAAATTGAAAACAATCACAACGAATTAATCTAGTTTTCTAAAATATTTTGTTATTGGGGTACTAACCTTTTTGTAAAACAATATTATCATCGGCTATAGTATCATCTGCCTCATCATCAATGAACTTGTTTTTGTTTTCTGCATCTTTTAAATAGAATTAGTCTAATGGATATATAAACTTTCACCGAAATGATAGTCGAAATTGACATCGATATGATTTAGAATGTGTTCTAATGGATCCTCAACTTTGTAAGTTAAAGTTTTGACATAATGCAAATAACAATATACAAGTTCAACATTATTGTTTTGAAAATAACAAGTAGATAAACTTACAAAAATAAATCACCTAGATTTAGATTGCTATTATCGCCTATATCAAAATCGATATTATGTAGAGAATCATGATCAGTCAACCCGAAATCTTCATCATGGTCTGCATAATCAATAGGATATTGTTGTTGGTCATGACTATGATCGTCACCAGCTGATATTGTATCATCCATAAGATAACTTACAGTACGATTTAACAGCAGATGATTGGAGAAATCAGAGTAAATTAAATCTTGTAAACTTTGAGCCAATTAACTATATATTAAAAAGGGGGAACCTTATGATTGATATGTAACTAAAAAGGCGTGATATGTGCAGTCATTGTTATTAACGATTTAATTTTTTTCATTTTTTAGAATCATTGTAAAGATAAGAATCAACACCAAATCTTATTATTGTGTAACATCCTGAGAACAGGTATATCTGAATAGCCCTTACTTTATTGTAGTTGTCAAGTTTGGCCCTTAATTGAGAAAAGGTGGTATCTAAGTACGCAGGGCGTACGCATGTGTAAGCTCAACGTACTCACGTGTGTGATTTGGATGCGGAAGCCACCTAGTACATCGGGTGTACCAGAGGGTATGATAGGCGTACTAGGCTCGGAGTGAAAACCTTGATTGTGGGGTGTGTCCCTATTTAAGGAACATGATGGCCTCATTATGGCCACCATTTCCAGTCCTTAACTCCCCTCAAATCCCTAATTTCCGTTTTCTTAGCTTGAGTATCCATTTGAAGCTTTTGAGTGTTCTTTGTGGGATTCTTTGGGTGAAGAAGGAGCTTTGGAGAGAGTAGAGTTGGAGTCCAAGCTTTGGATCTGAGTTTCCCTATGGTTGGTGTATCATTTGGAGGTATCAAGCTCAAATCCTTCTAATCGTTTAGATTTTTGCATTTTGTGTATCATTTTAGGGTTTATGTCCCAAAGCTTGAAACTTTATGAGTTTGTTGAACTCTAGAGCCTAATATCTGTCTCTTTAAGTATCTCTAGTGGAGTAGCCTCATAAGAATTAGACCTTTGTAACACCGTAAATTTTCATTTAAAATCACATGATTCTCGAAACACCTTTCACAAAAATCTCATTTATTAAATTTACAAATCACAAGTTTATAGTTGTTTGATTAAAATCCAGGATCCTCAATACATCACTTTTTCTCTTGTGTGTACAATCAAGTCGGTGCCTTCTCGTGATCTCGAGAAAAACCTGAAACACATAACACATAACACGATAAGAACGAAGCTTGGTGAGTTCCCTAAAATACCACATACACAAATAATAAGCATCTCATGGTTATGACCCTCCGGTCGTGTGTCTCAGTGAGGACCCTCCGGTCTCATAGCTCTGTTTGGACCCTCCGGTCCTGTCTTAGTGGAAACCCTCCAGTCCCACAACTCGGTTTGGACCCTCCGGTCCTGTCTCAGTGGAAACCCTCCGGTCCCACAACTCGGTTTGGACCCTCTGGTCCTATCTCAGTAAGCATAGAATATAGCATATATATCACATATACAAAATGCATAATATCACATAACTCAAGTAAGCACCTAAGACCCTCCGGTCACACATACATACCACTCATGGTAAGTATAGTGAGAAGACTCGCCTCAGATGATGAACATCCCCTATAAATGTTGTTGTTGTGCATCAATCTCTATCTCTGAGCCAAACTGTGACAAGCGTTATTTTCCGGTCAAGTCAAAGTCAACCGAAGTCAACAAGTCAAACCGTTCGACTCAATTTGCCCGTGGGTACTAGATTTTACGTTATGTAATTTCTAAACAACTCGCTATTCTAATGAGAGATCATAAATCGAAAAGTACGTACATCTAGACCTCCTTAACTGAGGTACGTGGCGAGCCAAACCGATAAAACAATGTTACATACTCATCGGGAGTGTGTAAGATCCTTAAACAAGGCTTAACAGGGTTTACGGACCTTGCATTGCGAAGCCGGACACTCACATTTGTCACACACGAAACCTCTCTCAATCGTTTTCACTTTATCTCTCTTTATCAAGAATCTCTCCCAAATCTACCCACGTATGTCAAATCTCTCCCAAATCTCTCTAAGTATGTGAAATCTCTCCCAAATCTCTCTTTGTATGAGAAATCTCTCTAAGAATGTGAAATCTCTCCCAAATCGCTCCTAAATCTCTCTCAAAAGTTCCCGTAACTTTTTGAAGTCATTCGGGTCATTCCGACCCTTAACCGGGTCAAAAACGGCTTGAAACGGGGTTAAAACGAGTAAAATAGGCTTAAGGACCCGAAACCCCCCTAAGGAGCCGAAACCCCTCTTAGGGCCGAAAGTCCTCTTAGGGACCGAACCCTCTTGGACTGAACCCAAAGGCTGCTGAACCGAACCCAAAGCTACTGTTCATTCGGTCTATTTCGCTCCTGATGACTTCGGACCGAACCTGCCCTTCGCTCCCTACTGTCTCGCCTCGCTTCGGACCCAGCACCAGAAGGGACCGAACCTTCGCCCCCCTTCCGAGAAGCCTCGTTGTTAGCCTTTTTCTTCCCGGTTTTCGACTACGACTTCATTTTAGCTTCGTTTTTAATTGTTTTAACGCGGGATTTTCACCCAAAACTTTATTTTAACATATAAGGACCCTTAATTAATGATTAATCACGTTTTTAAGGATAAAACCTTATCCAAGAAGAGTGGGTAAAGTACAAAGGTTCAGTGTTGACTTATCCTTGTATTATGACACAAGCAACCCCCATACCCACTCCATGCCTAACCCACACTCTTCCCCACCATACCTTGTCACTTTCTTGTCCTTTTTACCTCACTCACAAGTCATTCCCACGTTTTTGAGAGCTGGACATTCATCCTCTCTCCTCATTTTCTTTCACTTGCTCTCATTTCACCAAAAATACAACACAACTTTTCTCTCAAACTTTTTCTCTCTATTTCAAGACTCCAAGGCTGATTTTCAAGCTTTATTCTTCTTTTGGTAAGTATAATTCATCCTCCTTGTGATTATTTCACTTCCTTCTACTCAAATCATAGATTGCTTACACAAATATCGTCATATTTGTTGTTAGCTCCTCAAATCTTCAAGCATCTCCCTAGTGTTCTTGAGTTGAACACTTCTTTTCTCAATCATCCATCTACTGAAATCACTCAAGGTGAGTTCATACCCCTAAATTTTCATGTTTTCTCAAGTTTCTAGGGGGGGGGGGGGGGGGCGGGGGAGGGAATGCAAGTTAAAACACCAAGAACATAACTAAAACTTTCTAACAGCTTTCATCAGCAATTTTGGACTCCATTCACGGACTGTTTTGGACAACTTAAACATTTTAGTTTTCAAAACTGTTTTAGGTGCAAGTAGTTCCAGTTCTTAGCTTTAAAATGACTACTTGCACATCTCCTCATGATTTTTATACAATTTATGGTTATTTTTACAAAACAACCTGTCTTTTCAAACACAAATCCGGACTAGTCTGTGAATATGAGAAATTTAATACAAGTTAAAGGCTTACAAAAATCATGATAAAAATTATGAGTAAACTAGACTCATTTTAGGAACTCTTAGAATTTACGGATTTAGTTTTCGACTTCATATGAATTTTTTTGACTTTTCTAAAACAGCGCAGAAAGGTTAAAAACTAGATATCAGCTTACAACTTTCAAAACACTTTGTAACATGTTGAGCAAAGTGTTAAATCTTTTGATGACTTCATATATTACATGTATTTCTTGTAGTGGTATATTTATATAATAGGAAATTACTTACTGAATTTTATAAGAATCCTCCATCATAACCATTAGTACAAAACAAAGCAAGATAAACATAGCTATATTGTACTATACATTTGACTTACATAGAAAGGGTTTTATACACCACAAATAAACATACTAAACTATAATAAGTATAGTTAGGTTGCATATACATTTCAAACATTTTGATAAACTATAATAGGTATAGTTTATGATCATTTACATTACAAAAGGTTTTCACACGAAATGGGGTACATCCCAAAGTACCGGGTTTTCATATAAGTGGGGTACATTCCGAAGTACCGGGTTTTCATATAAATGGGGTACATTCCAAAGTACCGGGTTTTCATATAAGTGGGGTACATTCCAAAGTACCGGGTTTTCATATAAGTGGGGTACATTCCAAAGTACCGGGTTTTCATATAAATGGGGTACATTCCAAAGTACCGGGTTTTCATATAAATGGGGTACATTCCAAAGTACCGGGTTTTCATATGAATGGGGTACATTCCAAAGTACCGGGTTTTCATATGAATGGGGTACATTCCAAAGTACCGGGTTCTCACAAAATAGTTATTATGATATTAAAACTATATTTCATCTAGAATTGTTAGACTTCAACTATAATCGTTAAGCGTATATGCTAGAGTCGTATAAGAATTTAGTCTCGATTGGCTTAGAATTGGTGGGGCCCGCCTCATCTCCTGTTCCTCGTTGGGTTGTGGACCTAGGGCAGACCCACTATATTCAACGTTTTATCTAACTTAAATCTTATATAACTTATATACGCTGGACGATTATAGGGGAAATCTACGGGTCATTCTAGGGTTCATTAACACATCATATAGGAATATTCTGTTCACACCTAACTAAGAAAATATTGGATTTTCTGGAAATCAAACTCTATCTATTTTACAAGGAAAACGGTTTCTACTTCAAACAAAACTCTTATGAACTCACCAACTTAATTGTTGACACTTTTTCAAAACTACTTGTATTCTCAGGAAATCAGTGAAACAGGAAAACTTCAGCGCTTTGAGGATGGGACGTTAAACCGTCAACAATTTATTTTTGTCATCATAATGTAATTGATTTTGAAACATGTAAACATATACTTTGGTGTAATTTTTTCAATTATATTTATGATGGTTGTATTTACTTTGAGCACTATTATACACGTTGTTGTGATACTGTACATGAAGTCCTCCACCCCCGGACGTTTCCGCCATCCTTGGTTTGAGGGTGTGACACAAACCCATAATTAACTTAAATAGGAACTAAGTCCAAACTCTTACTTATTAGGTCTAAATGTAGTTTACTAACTAGCCCATCTATAACCAAAAAGCCATTGGGCCCACCAAGGCCCAATAACAAACGGGCTCTCCCGAGGCCCAACTCTCAAGTCTAAATGGCAAGCCCAACTGAAGGGCCTAAAGTACATAAATATATTCCTCTGGTCCAAAACTCTATTGCAACAAGCCCAAACTTCAGGCCCAACACTCAAGGCCCAAAATGAGACTTAGCCTAAAAAGTCCACAGCGACGTTACGCGGGGCGTACCTCCCTTGGTACGCTCAGGGTACTCACGAATCCAGATTGGCCATCGGGGACACTGGGCAGTATGTGGGGCGCACTGCAATTACACTCAGCGTACTCCCCAGATTCACTCTTCCTACTTCTTTGGTCTTAACCTGTTAAGACATTAACTCAAATCCCAGATCTGGACTCCCTAATGGCTCTTATTCCATAAAGTTTGTGACTTTAAGCCTTTGCATGGCTGATAAGGTTACAAACACATAAAACTCTTACTCTCTTATCTCAAAAAGCTCATAACTCATGCATGGGTTGATTCCAACGTCCAAGATTGGGTTTTTGTGACATTACACCTCTAAATACACTGAAAGGGGGGTTGATCATAGTCTCTGGAGCTCAATATCTCATAAAGTCTCTACCTTTGGGACAAAACCCTAATATGCTCTACTATGATGCACAAAACAAAAAAGTGAGAAAGCTTGGAGCTTTATACCTCATGATGAAGCTCCTAACTCAGATATGCTCAGATCCAAGGCCTGGACTTTCACTCCTTCTCCAAAGCTCCTTCTTCACTCCAAAACACACAAAATCACTTAAATGCTCTCAAATGGATACACACAAGCTCAAGAACGAGGATTTGGGTTTAAGAGGGTTTATTGACTGAGGATGGTGGCCAGGAATCAGGCCATCTCATTCTTTATATAGGGACACCCCTCAATTAGGGTTTCTCATTATGAGCCTAATACGCCCAGCATACTAGGTGGCTTCGCTTAAAAGTCACGCACATGAGTGCGCTAAGAGTACACACACGTATGTCTAGCATACTCAGCTGCCACCTTTCTCAAATAAGGGCTTAATCCTGCAAAAACTTGAAACTTCCATTGCTTCCTCGATATAACTTCATTTCCAATGAACGCCATATCCATGGAAAGGTGACGAGATGCCCTACGCTTCTAGCAACTCGTCACAACCCCGAGACATCCTCATGCCCAGGTTGCAGCCCACGAACCCTAATCACGGACAATCTGAAACAGGATGTTACAATTCTCCCCCACTTGAATTAGATTTCGCCCTCAAAATTGCTCCATATCAATACATAGATCGAACCCAAACCCGAGAAGCACTACCGAAAGTACCTCATATCACACAACAATCTCTCTCAAAGACACCTAAACCTAATAGGAACTTCCGACCCCGAAGAAGGACAAACCCTTCTGCCGCTGCGGTACACGATCTGACTCTCCAGAACTTGAAAACCTAGTGGTATGTCTCCCTGCCAGACGACCCTCGTAAAATATCATCATGTTAATTGTTCATCGACTAACCGACTCTAAGAACCCTCTACCAACGCTGATTCTCTAATCAATCCCGATCGAACTCCAGAGGAACGGAGAGGTAATACCTCACTAAGGACCCACCGCCTAAACAACTATTAGAACTCTCCTAAAAGAATGATCCTTAAAACTCTATCCGCAGACACAAGGAAACGATCATGTCAGCTCAGAACGATCCTCTGACACCCACAATCATAAGCCCCAACTCTTCTCGCAAGTCCCTTCCAGCACTGAGCACCAGGTCAACTCCCGACACAATAGTTGAACCTCTAAAGGCTACTCATGTCTAAAACACCAGACGGAAAAAATCCCTCTAAGAATTGAGATCCACCCGAAATCCCAACCTACTCGTCCTCCACACAGATAGAGCCAAACTTACCCATCAGAGTCTGGTCCGACATAAAATTGGAACCACTCGTCCCAATCTAGCGCTCAACTCATGACCCATGCTCCACGATTATACTCATGCATTACACCTCGATTCGTCCGATTCACGGCAACCCCTCTATAACTCAAAACACCACAGATTCGGACCACTGCCGAGACCCCAGTCTCGCCCTTGGTTTGGCCACCAGGCACTCCCATACTCCTCTGGTAAGGCTACCCAGGCCTAAAAGCTGCTCTGTGTCACAACCTGACTAGTAAGGCCGCAACTACCTGTAGTCTTACGATACTCCTTCTCTCTTACTCACGTACGTTACGGCTCCCCGAAATCATATGATACTCTCTCTCCGACTCATGTATGTTATGGCTCCCCGTAAAAATACGACTCGCTCTCTAACTCATGTATGTTACGGCTCCCCGTAAACATACGACTCGCTCGCTATCTAGTGAATAATACGCCCCCCATAGTATCACGACACTCTCTCGCTGAGAATGAATATTATGCTCCCCGTAGTACTACGACACTCTATCCCACTGACTTATGGATGCTACGGCTCCCCGTAGTCTTACAACACTCTCTCGTTCACTGGCTCACCATGGGTTCACTCGATGGTTTTTTTCCTGGTAATCCCAATCGATTACTCCCCACTCGGATTCACTTGCTCTCTTATCCCCCATAATCTCTTCATCAAGTCATCACTACACTGAGTTCACCAACTCATGCTCCGCTGCTCAACATAGATAGGTGCTTACACCACTAGCTTATACACCACCACTCCTGATGAAAGTTCTCGTAGGCAAGGTACTAGTCTCAACACAGATACACCCTTAGACAGTCCCACTCCGGCGGTAATTAACTGATGGGTTCCCACTAGAACAAAATCACACGGGTACGTCGGTACACCATCACAACATATCATGATATCTTGCCTCAAATACTGATCTTCCACTTACGCAACTCGAAACCTCGAAATATTCCCATCTCGCAAATTGAATCATGGAGGAATCGTCAACAACTGAAAACACTTAGACGAAAATCCGAAGCTTCACCCTCTACTGATCACCACCCATACGAAACTACTCATACCGACTCTGAAATTGGTTGACAAATCAACTGCTGCCCCTCCTGGAGTATAGATCATAATCTATACCTACACCCGCAAATATTAGCTATTGTACCCTGAACTCAGCGACCCAACCGCCTCGAATTCAACATTTTCAACCCGAAAATCCCTAGCCATAATAAATTCTCTAACCAACGGCCACCTGTCGTGGATTTACTCATCCTTTCTTAAAAACATACTCATACATCTTCCCGTCTTGCACTTCGCCTCATCCAACAATAACCTAGGTCTCATGTGTCCACACCGCAGATCTCCATCACTAGTTCTCTAACTGCACTTAAACGAATCGCTAATCCTCCCTATAGAATACCCAGTTCTCCCCCACTCAGGGTTCGAACCATCACCAATTGGCATACCAACAATCTACTTCAGAATGTTTTACCAGGTACATCACACTTGACTCTTGTAACGTACCACGTAATCACTCAATGATCTTCCTAATGGAAACCAACTCCAAATATCCTGCAACTCAGACGAAAGTCTTGGAATCCTCCCAACGTGACTGCCTCTAGTCATCTTGAAGCCTCAAATGAATACACCGCTGAATACCCCAGTTGTTCCGAATTAGTCCTGACTCTCAGTCCGGAAAATAATGCACTATCACGCACTTCGGCTCTGACTCCTCAACTAGCCTACCTTCATGGGAATCGTCATAAAATCAAGAGACCTCACTCTCACAGTCGATACACAACGTAGACAACGAGGGCCACCTCCCCGATATACTCCTCTTGATCACCTGAAACTGCTGCTAAAAGTATGCCTCCCTGAATAAGGCACCTCTTTGTTCTCATCCATCTTAGTCCCGATAATGACTCTCTTATGGTATAAAAATACCTCGCAGCAAATATATTGCCCAAATACTCTAGTGAAAAGGTTGCAACCCTATGCTACCCCACGAGGTTTACCTCCAAACTCTGAAACCGAAAGCTCTTCATCTTTTTTGCTTCACTCACGAAAAGGGGATGGCGCAACTCTTGCCACAAAAGGTGACGCCTCATCTATCAGCCGATTGATCATATCAGATAGCAATCCTCCAATAAGCATCATCTCTCCTAATCCCTGAGTCTTGCGACTCCAACTGGCATCTCACCAAAAATCTATCGGAAACTAACTCAATTTCCCTCTCAAGGTATGTTCTATTGAAACTCGTTCAACATGGCCTTTTGGCCCCATACTCTATCACATCTGATCTCAATCTAATCAATCACAATGGGATAAATGGTAAAACCGGAAGCACTAACCGCCACAAATCATGGTACTTGAACCATGTGATCACCTTTCGATCTGCTATGAATCATGGTACCCGGACCATGTTATCTCATCTCAATCTGCTACTTAGAACCTCTGGAATTCTCCCTGTTTCGAGTACAGGTCCTCTGCTTTCAGTAGTACGGGCCCATACTACATGCCACATCTACCCATACACGGATCGTCCCAGATTTCCTAAGTAGCTACTCAACCTTTTCGATCACCAATCTCGTTACACCTGTTCGTTCCCCTGCGAATATTCTCCTCTATCAGCGTACTCATCTGACTAAGATCACTCCCTAGGCTCTTCCTAGGTTCTCTCACTTCTCTACCATCAGCTGCTGAAGAAATCCTTATGATGCCAGTCATCTACCTCCTGAATATTCTCATATTCACTTAGTAGCCGACTACCATCATCAAGAGTTCCACAAAGCACAAAGCAAGCAACATTTGGGCATCGAATAATCTCCACCAACACGTTAAACCACTCTAGGTTACAACTCCACTTGCTCTACTCACACTCAAAAGGTGTCACCGAACTCAAGAATCCCTACCCCTCGTGGGTATCTAAGTATTCTCTCCATAGGCTCCTCAAATGCTCATCTAGGTATCTCTCCTAGATTACTTCTATACTCAAAGCTCTCTAAAAGATTGCTACTAGATAGTCTTACTCCGCACACCCAAGGCACATCACAGATAGCAAAAATTCCTAGGCTAAGGCATCACAAATCAGACAACTCTAGCCCTAAAATATGAAATAAATAGCCTATCCTCTAGCATGCATCACTAATATCTCAATAATAACTCATAACACAATTAAGTAAGAGTATTTTGGGAAATCACCGTCCGGGCTCTGGCTGATTGTACACATTGCTCCTTCTCGTTTTTCTCTTATAAACTCTTGCTTGTTTTAGAAAAATCATTTCTTTTGAAATTGGTTTTTCTCAAATCCTCAGTTTGAGTCCAGATATACCCGAAGGTGCATCCAAATCCCTCAAACCAAGGCTTTAATACAAACTTGTAACACCGTAAATTTTCAAACAAAATTTTCATTTAAAATCACATAATTCTCATAACACCTTTCACAAAAATCTCATTTATTTAACTTACAAATCACAATTCCGTAATTGTTTAATTAAAATCCAGGATCCTCAAACATAACTCTTTCTCTGGTGTGTACAATCAAGCTGATGCCTTCCCGCAATCTTGAGAAAAACCTGAAACACATAACACATAACACGGTAAGAACGAAGCTTGGTGAGTTCCCCAAAATACCACATATACAAATAATAAGCATCTCATGGTTATGACCCTCCGGTCGTGTGTCTCAGTGAGGACCCTCCGGTCTCATAGCTCGGTTTGGACCCTCCGGTCCTATCTTAGTGGAAACCCTCCGGTCCCACAACTCGGTTTGGACCCTCCGGTCCTGTCTCAGTGGAAACCCTCTGGTCCTACAACTCTGTTTGGACCCTCCGGTACTATCTCAGTACGCACATAATATAACATATATATCACATAGACAAAATAAATAATATCACATAACTCAAGTAAGCACCTAAGACCCTCCGGTTACACATAGATACCAATCATGGTAAGTATACTGAGAAGACTCACCTCAGATGATGAACAACCCCTATAAACGCTGATATTGCGCACTAGTCTCTATCTCTAAGCCAAAGCCACAATTAACTCAAATAGGAACTAAGTCCAAACTCTCACTCATGAGGTCTAAAGGTAGTCAACTAACCATCCCGTGTATAACCAAAAACCTATTGGGCCCACCAAGGCTCAATAACAAACGACCTCTCCCGAGGCCGAACTCTCAAATCTAAATGGCAAGCCTAACTCAAGGTCCCAAAGCACATAAATATATTCCTCTGGTCCAAAACTCTATTGCAATAAGCCTAAACTCCAGGCCCAAAATGAGACTTAGCTAAAAAAGTCCACGGTAAGGTTATGCGGGGCGTACCTCTCTTGGTACGCTCAACGTACTCACGAATCCGGATTGGCCATCGGGGACACTGGGGCAGTACACGGGGTGTATTGGAATTACGCTCAGCGTACTCCCCAGATTCACTCTTCCCACTCCTTTGGTCTTAACCCGTTAAGACATTAACTCAAATCCTAGATCTGGCCTCCCTAATGGATCTTACTCCATAAAGCTTGTGACTTTAAGCCTTTGCATGGCCAATAAGGTCACAAACACATAAAACTCTTACTCTCTTATCTCAAAAAGCTCATAAGTCATGCACGGCTTGATTCCAACGTCCAAGAGTGGGTTTTTATGACATTACACCACTAAATACACTCAAAGGGGGTTGATCATAGTCTCTAGAACTCAATATCTCATAAAGTCTCCACCTTTGGGACAAAACCCTAATATGCTCTACTATGATGCACAAAAGAAAAGAGTGAGAAAACTTGGAGCTGTATACCTTATGACAAAGCTCCCAACTCAGATATGATCAGATCCAAGGCCTGGACTTTCACTCCTTCTTATCCAAAGATCCTTCTTCACTCCAAGAACACAAAAATAACTTAAATTCTCCCAAATAGACACACACAAGCTCAAGAACGAGGATTAGGGTTTATTGATTAAGGATGGTGGCCATGAATGAGGCCATCTCATTCTTTATGATGAGAATTAAACTCTAGATCGATTAGATCTTTCACATGTATGAATATTGAAATTAAACAAGTCAAGAATAGTAAAAGAATGAACACAGAATAGAATCAAATGTATGCTTATGATTCAAAATAAAGTCACGCCTCAACAGAGCTCGATGAAGAACTTCCGCTGTAGAGGCTAGCTAGGGTTTACAAAACTTTAGAGAAAATAAACAATGAAAGCGATAACTTCTAAGTCTGCATGCATGCAACTTATATACTAAACCCTAGTACAAAAATATGCACGGTTGGACAGGCCCAATACCGGCAATCAAACTGAGCTAAGGACCGAGCCCATGACGCAATCTAATAGACCCAACAATCTCCCCCTTTGCGTCAAATGAGGCGAGAGATTATTTCCTCTGAGTAGGCTTCACCATCTTTATCACTTTAAACAAACGAGGAATTATAGCGAGAAGTGTCTGTCTAAACTGTATGTACCACCTCAGCATGTCAGTGAATAATTTCTTATCGACAGCACTGTTCTGAACGCACCTCTGAATGATCTCCAAAATGTGCTCTAGGTATGACATTGAGAAGAGGTGTTTGTCAACAATAGCGAACAAACATTTTTGACCTTCGCCTTTGAGGAACATAACTATGTGATACTTTGAATCGATTTTCCCCTTGATCATGGTATTGACATTGCCAGCTCTGCCCATAGTCTTGATCGTTGTTCGCTTGTGTATGGCAGAGGCAATCTCCTGGTCCATCTTCGCTACCTCATGTATGTAGCAAACAAGCATATGCTTGACATGATCAATTATTTCCTGATACTCCAGAGGATTCGACAGAAGAATGTTATTGAGGAGTATCCAGTCATGGGGATTAAGGTTTAGTAGATCAGCGAGGGTAAAGTGGTAGACTGAGCCTTCAGTTCCTCGAGTCACCCTGAATTTGACATTAATAAATTTCCCTGATGAATAGGGCTTCATAACCTTGACGGTGGTAATTTTCTTTGAGCTCCAAGTCAGGTATTGGGGTTGAGCAAACTCCAAGTAAAACTCCAGAAGATCCCTGTCTACCTTCGGGTCTGGGGACGGAATAGCAGCAGTCGAGTTGAAGCAGGGGAAGATAAATGCCTTTCGAGTGATTGGCATATTGAACTGTGCATCCTTGGAGTTGTCAAGGCCAAAGGACATTATCAACACAAGCCAGAGAATGCTTGGCATATCTTTGAAGCGAGTCTATGGTCCACATAGGAAACATGGACTTTTTCTTCTCTAGGAGCTCCGCCTCCTTTCGCTTCAGCTCTAGCTCAACTTGTTGTTTCTTGATGTTTTCTTCCAATTTTTTTCAGAGGTCTTAACCTTCTGGAAGGGTTTCTTGGGATTCTCGGCATAGACATCATCTTCATTGTCTGTGTCATCCTCGCCAATTTTCTTCTTCTTTTTGTCCTTGTTGCTGACCGAAGCTTTTGTACCCTTCGGTTTAGTAGATGGTTTTGGTCCAGAAGGAGGAGGTTGAGTTATCACTTTCTCTCCCCCTTGTTTCAGTTGGACCCCGGTCACCAGAACACCCTCGATACGGCTAAGAATCTCAAATGCCGATTTGAGCTTGTCTGCCAAATGATGCCTGACAGTTATAGTGATGATCGGATCGTGAGCCTCAATGAGATGAAGGAGGATGGAGTGAACATCTGCAACAAAACTCCTAATGACCTCCCATTCTGACTTGAGGTCATTAATCTCAGCATTAGCAGTACGTAGCTTGTGGGTTTGCAATTTAAGCTGTGCAGTACGTCTGTCTAGCTCATCCATAATGTGATTCTCTACAGCTAAATCCGCCTCCAGTTGAGTCAAGCGGTCAATGACATTAGCATGGAGAGTTTCGTTGGCTTCTTCAATGTCTTGGCGTGCCGCTTCAAGGTTTGAGCGTTCAGATTGAAGAGACCTTTGATGGTTCTGTGCTAAAGCGTTGATAGTTTGAGCATTTTTAGCAGCAGCAGCCTGCAAGGAATCTAAAAACAAATGAGCTTTGCAGACTAGTTTATTGACTTTTGCGGTCGCTTCCTTGCACGCCTTAGTAGAGGCATCAACAACAAGAGAGGCTTGTTGACATTGGGAAGTAAAGGGTTCGATTGCTTTGGCTGCAGCAGATAAAGTGGCACTGTGTTCGGTAACGACAGAGGAAAAGAATGCCTTCAATGCAGCTTCAGAATAGGCACCAGAAGAAGAGGATGAAAGCAGTTGATCAAGCTTTTCATTTACTGCCTTGAGATGATGCTTTGTAACAGGGTCATCGTCATCATCATCGCTATGCACTCGGTAAGGACTGAAATACCTGGAATCAAATTCCAAGTCCTCACCGCCTAGAATAGGGGTTGTTTCAGTGGATTGTGTGGGAGATAAGGGTTTTGAAGTAGGCGGAGGTTCGGTTGTGACAGGTGGTTTGGTTACAGGTGGATTGGGAACAATAAAGTGAGGTTTTGTGGTAGTAGTGGTAGTAGTGGTATCTGTGAAAATGGGAGTGGGGATAGGAATTGTAGTGAATGGTTGAGAGGTGGTAATTAGATATATAGGAGGGATGGATACTGGGATGGTTACAGGTGGAGGTGAAGGAGGATTAGAGCGAACTTGAATTTCTGGGGTAGGGGAGCGAGGCAGAGTATCACCTCGGCATGAAGCCTGTTCATCAGAGCTTTCGCTCTCAGATTCTGAAGGAGGAGCGTTCTTGTGCCTAGGAGGGACATATTCTGAATCTGAATCACTTGAGGATTGAAGAATAAGCCTCCTAGCAGGCTTCTTCTACTTCTTCAGTGGAGCCTGAGAAGTTGCAGCCTTATCATACTTTCTCTTCTTGGGGGTTTGCCCCTTAGTTGGTTTAATGACAGGACCTTCCTTCTGTGTTTCAGGCTTCTTACCCCTTTTGGCTGGCTTGTCAGCCTCTTCAATAAAGCAAATCATAGCCGGCGTAAGCTCTCTTGGGCCAACCGATGGACGCTTCATGTACCGCTGGAGAGTGTTACTTGACACAGAGATACGATCGAGCATTGCTTCAGGAATGGATCCAATAAAAGAAAACTTGGTTGGATCAGTGACAATGATTTTTGTCATATGAAAGGTAGCAATGGATGAGAGCAAAGAATCTGCCATTATTGGAACCTGAAGGCAGTCCATTACCCAGTTGGTGATGATAGACCATAAACGCCCACATGAGATCTCAGAATGCCTGGATGAAGAGACCAAGCTTTGAACCAACTGCTGCCAGATAATAGACCCATAATCTAGGTCAATCCCATGGTACAGCCCATACAGCACCGTCATGAAGGACTTGCTTGCACCATCTGAGCCAGCGCTTCACTCAGAAAGTCTCTTAAACAACAATGTAAAAAGGCCATTCCATTGAGGAGGAAGGCAGGACTTCTTGAACTTTGTAATGGTCGTTAGGGTTTCGTTATACCCCATCTGATAGAACATAGAAAACAATTGACCAGTTGTAATGGAGTCAGGGTCTACCAGAGATGGATCTTGAGAAAGACCAATTAGGGCACAAAATCGATGCTTAGAGATGGAGGTCTTCTCATCGTGGAGTTCAAAGTGAATTCGTTCATTAATCTTGTCGTAGAAGGCAGTAGAGTAGACCAGAGACAAGCACGACATTGGAACAACATCGACTTTAGTCAGCGCGTCGACGAGCGGTGAGTATTTGAGACACTCAACCACATACAGCATGTAGGGCTCATAGATAAACGGGGTGAGATCGATGACCAGGTTCTATTGGGTTTGATGGTTAGAAGAGGTTGACGAACAGAAGTATCGTGAACTGATGACGAGTCTGCCATGCAGTAGCTTGGAGAAGATGATGAACAGTTGCAGAAAATCGCTGGTGTTCTTTGAGAGAGATTGGTAAGTGATAAAGGTTGAGAGAGTACCGTTCCAATTCCTTTTATATGTACAAGGAAGAGAGAGAAAAATCCGGCTGAAATCTTGGATTATCTCAAAAATAGCGCCTGACTTGATGGGTGAATAGTTGGCATGCCGAAGATGACGCAGGAAAGAGAAAGGACGTTTCCTTTTTGCGCGCCATTCCATAAAATGCACTTTTTCAAATCGCCAAACCGTTTGGATAGCCGCTGAGTCAGCTTCCACTTTATCCCAAGCGTTTCTTCATAATATGTTTGAATCTCTGTAGCCTTTAGCCCTTTATTGATTAATCTGAACAGAACTTGAGTTTGGAAAATTAAAAATTTTCGTGCATAGGGTGTAAAAGATAAAGAAATAAACCAAAATTTAAGAGATAATCCGTGATGTCGTAAGTAGACATAAGACAATTGATTCTGGGCAAAAATCACTTCCTTCAAAGTCAAGAGAGACAATAAAGTGCTTGCTTGGTTTCTCATTGAATAACGATCAATAACTTGTTGAGAAGTATTGAAAGGCATCTTTTGAAGGTTAAAAAGGGTGGATTTCGCTTCAATTAATAATTTCGATACTTGACATAAGACCGAAACAGAATGAAGTACTTGTGAGATCATTGTGATATATATGTTGAACAAGTAGGTAGGATAAACTTTATAGTGACGAAGGAAGTAAGGAAATCTCATAAAAAAAATTAAACTGGATCTTTTAGGGTTAGATAAGCCTTGGTGAAAGGCAAGCTCATAAAGATCACTCAAAAGAAAAAAGAGATTTCATTTGGTAACAAGTAAGATCTTGAATATGTGAATTCACCGTCAATCCATTAGTGGTGTTGAACTTTGGGTCTCACTTAGTACATAGTGGCATGAAACTAAGATCATTAACACAATTTTGGTATAACCGTAAACCTCAGTGGTTAATACTGAAAGTCTCAGGGGTTATATTGATGAAACGAATTATAATGGAGAAAGATGATGGAGATGGTACAAGAAGCGAATGTACCTCTGCTTTAAAGAAGAGAAGGACCAAGCAGAAAACTCTAAACTCAATTTGGGTAGAGTAAGGTAGCTCATGATTAGAGTGAATTTGATAGCCTGGATTGGGAAAACATGATTGGTATATATCATGTTATTAAGGCTTCACTCAAAATCTTTTGAGGCTTTAGTCAACATACAGTAGCATGCTTCTAGGGAGTCCTAACTAAAAAAACCATTTACCAGCCTTTATTTCGCCATCGAGAATTATACTTATACAAAACAAAAAAAAAACATTAGATAAAGAGAAGAAATAAATAAAAAAATATTTTTGTATTTTGTGATAATTGACCAATTGAACGAAAGAGAAAAATATTTTTGGATTTTATAAATTTAAAAGAAGTATTTAAAAAGTGCACAGAGGAATACAGTCAAAATGCCTTGAAAAGAAAAAAAAATGAACGAGTTCAGAAGGACCGAACCTGAAATAGACCGAACGCTCGGTTCATTTCGGTTCATGGTTGAACTTAACCCGAAATAGACCGAACGTTCGGTTCATTTCGGTTCATTCCGATTTGCTCTATTTCGCTTGTTACCTTTATGGAAGCGAAGGCGATTTTGGTACAGATTCGGCTTGCATCATTCTTAGGCCTTGTAGAATCTTATTGAAGCTTGCTTCAGGTAAGGCCTTCGTGAATATGTCTGCCAATTGATCAGTCGTTCTGATGAAGTGAATTTCTACGTTACCATCTTCGACGTGATCCTTGATGAAATGGTACCTCAGTGCAATATGTTTTGTCTTCGAATGTTGCACTGGGTTGTGACAAATCCTAATTGCGATTTCAGAGTCACAATATAGTGGAATTTTCTTCATGTTTAGCCCGTAATCCCTGAGTTGACTTTGTATCCATACGACTTGAGATGTGCAGGATGTTGCAGCAATATATTCAGCATCTGCAGTGGATAGCAAAACACAGGTTTGTTTCTTCGATTGCCAACTGACTAATTTACCATCTAGAAATTGACATCCTCTAGTTGTGCTTTTACGATCTAATCCACAGCCACCTAAATCAGCATCTGAAAATGCTTGAACAAAGAATCTTGAGTTGGCTGGATACCACAGACCGAGAGAGGAGGTTCGCTTCAGATAGCGAAAGATATTTTTCACGGCTTGAAGATGAGGTTCTCGTGGGTTGGCTTGAAATCATGCACAGTAACAGATGGAGAACATGATATCAGGTCTACTAGCTGTAAGATACAACAGAAACCCAATCATTTGTCGATAAAGTGTCATATCAGCTGCTGGTTTCTCTAATGAGGGTGTAAGTTTAGTTCCAAAAGCCATAGACACTTTCACTTTGGAGTCTCCCATCATCCCAAATTTAGTTAGTAAATTCTTGGTATATGCTTCCTGATTAATAAAAATGCCTTCGGGTCCCTGTCTAATGTTCAATCCAAGAAAGAAGTTAATTGGACCCATTGCGCTCATCTCAAATTTAGTTTCCATCAACTTTCTGAATTCAGCTGTTAAGCTAGGATTCGTGGAGCCAAAGATGATGTCATCAACATAAATTTGGACTATCATAAGGTGGTTACCTTCTTGCTTATGAAAGAAGGTTGGGTCAATCGAACCTTGTTTGAATTTAGACATTTTTAAGAAACGAGTGAGAGTTCATACCATGCTCTGGGAGCCTGTTTGAGGCCATATACAGCTTTGTCAAGGATATAATAATGATCGGGATACTTCTTGTTCACAAAGCCTGGCGGTTGCTCAACATATACGGTTTCTTCAAGTTCACCGTTGAGGAAAGCAGATTTGATGTCCATTTGATAGACTTCAAAGTTCTTGTGAGTGGCGTATACAAGAAAGATAAGAACAAACTCTAATCTTGCAACGGGAGTGAAGGTTTCTTCATAATCAATTCCCTTTTCCTGACAATATCCTTTGACCACCAGCCTCGCTTTGTTATGAATGACATTCCGTTCTTTGTCCATCTTGTTTCTGAATACCCATTTGAGTCTGACAACCGAAGCATCCTTTGGAGTTGGAATAAGACGCCATACCTTGTTTCTTTCAAACTCATTTAATTCATCCTGCATGGCTTGAACCCAGTCTGAATGATCAAGAGTTGAGTTAAAAATCTTCGGTTCAACTTTGGAAACAAAGGAACTGAACATACAAAACTCGACTTTTGAAAAGAGTGCAGCCTGTTTCGCTTTGATTTGAGAGCGAGTTAACACTGTTTCTGAAGATTCCCCGATAATTTGACTTAGAGGGTAGTCTTTGGTCCATTTGATAAGTGGAGGAAACTTTGGATCATAGATAGGATCCAATTCAACATTGATTTCTTCCTCCAATTTAGACAGAATGTCATCATCACCAACATTGGTATTCTCCCCACGAAGAATGACTCCTGTTCAGGACCAGCATTTGTATCCCCTTCGTTGGTTGGAATTTCAGTAGAGCTTGATGTATTTGGCGATGAGTTCTTCCCCTGGAATGAAGATCCATGATCGTGATGAGGAGTTGGACCTTCCCCCTAGACATTAGGATGGTCACCTGAAGGTTCGCTTGCGTCTGCTCTTTTGGTTTCTTTGGATTGATCATCAGCCATCTTTTTAGCAGCGTCGTTGATAACTTGTTTCAGATTATCAACTTTTTTGTCTTTTGCAGTTGATTCAGAGTCAATCGCCTTTTGAGGTTCATCAAACAGGAGCATGAATTGGTCGAAAAGATTCAAGATAGAGATAGTAACTTGACCATTCTTTGGAAAGATCTCTTGCGATGCATCTTCTGTTGATTTCATTTTCTTAACATAACTGTCGTGAAAGGTGACATAGTATGTTTCTTCAATTTTCTTTGAGCATTTATTGAGAACTATATATGCCTTGGAGTTTAGAGAGTAGCCTAAGAAAATTCCTTCATTAGCCTTAGCATCGAACTTATTTCGATTCTCTCTGGAGTTGAAAATGAAACATCTTGGACCAAACACATGAAAGAATTTAACATTTGGTTTTCGATTGTTCAGGATCTCGTAAGGGGTAATGGAGAACCGCTTATTCAAATATGATCTATTTTGAGTATAGCATGCAACATCATTGCATCAGCCCAGAAATACAAAGGTAAGGACGCGAAGCATAGCATAGCTCGAGCAGCTTCACACAGGGATCGGTTTCTCCTTTCAACAATACCATTTTGCTGTGGAGTATAAGGGGCTGAGAAATTGTGAGTCGTCCCCTTTTCAGCAAGAAAATCTTCAAAGTCTTTATTCTTGAATTCCAGGCCATTGTCGCTCCTCACATTACGAACTACCTTTCTTAGTTGTGTTTCTATCTGTTTAATAAAGAGCTTAAGCTTTGGAGTAGCTTCAGACTTTTGCTTGAGGAAGAAAACCCATGTAAATCTTGAGAGATCATCCACAATAACCAGAATGTATTTGTTTCCCCCCAATGCTTTCGATGGACGATGGTCCACATAGATCGATGTGCAATAAATCCAATGGTTCTATCACCTTAGTATTGATAATAGAAGGATGACTCTGCCTACTCTGCTTTCCCATTTCACACGCTGCACAAAGATGTTCTTTATCAAATTTTAGAATTTGAAGACCTCGAACATGATCACCCAAGACCAACTTGTTTATATCCTTGAAGTTCCGATGAGATAGTCTTTTATGCCATAACCAGCTTTCATCAGAGTGAGCCTTTGTGAGTAAGCACACAGCTAGTTTACCTCGAATTCGGTTGAGGTTCAAAGGATACATTTCCCCCTTTTGCTTTGACTTTAGCAGAATGTTGTTTGATCTCTTCTCGACAATTTCTGAGCCTTCATCGTCGAATGATACTTTCAATCCAGTGCCAACCACCAGCTGTGATACATCGATGAGATTGTGTTGAAGTCCTTCAACATAAGCTACTTTCCTTATAGAGAACTCGCCATTAGTGATCATTCCATAGCCTTTGATAGTTCCAAATGAGTTGTTGCCGTACTTTACAATGCCACCATCTTTGAGAGAACGAAACTCGTTCAGTTCCTTCTTCCTTCCTGTCATGTGACGCGAGCAACCACTATCGATGTACCATTCTTCATCAAACTGCTCGTCACGAATAACCGGCAAAATATTAAGCAGATTTACGAACCCAAGGTTTCTTAGTTCCTTATGAGCCTTTTACAGGACAGGGAGTAGTAAGAGAAATATCAACCATGTATGTGCGTTTAACTAAAGTTGTTTCATCTTTTCTTTTAATGGTGAAAACTTTAATTTTAGTTGATTTAGTAGGAATGGAGTTTGTGGTGTTGACATTAGTATTCTTTTGATTCTGTTTCGGAAGATTGTTATCTTTAGGGTAGAGTTTTCCTTTTCCCTTTGAAGTAATTGAAGGACAAGAATTTGAATGGGAAGAGTTGAAGTTAGAAGTGACTTTGGAATCCCTGTTTTTTTGATTGGACTTGTATGGATGTGGACCGAAACCACTATTTCGATTGCTATGGGATGAAGGACCGAAAGTCTCCTTTCGATTGTTATTGGATTAAGGACCGAAACTGTTCTTTCGGTTGTTATTGGGTGAAGCACTGAAACCGTTCTTTTGGTTGTTATTGGGTGAACGACCGAAACTCTCCTTTCGGTTGTTTTCAGTCGAGGGACCAAAACCACCCTTTCGGCTCCTATTGGTGAGGACCGAAACTACTCTTTTGGTTTATTCCCGACGTGGGACCGAAACATCCCTTCCGGTTCCTTGAGTGTTCTTGTGATTTGTGCTTCCTTTCTATCCTTATAAAGTCAGGATTTTTGGAATTCCAAAACTGTTTTCTTTCTGAGAGATTCTTCTTGTATCTCAGATTTCTTTGATGCTTTCTATCAGCCACCTATTTTCGATTTCTGTGAATGTTGGCCTTTCTTTTCGAAGTATGAGCACAGCATTCACTTTTTGCCGAAGAGGTATCACTAGTGGGTTGCATCGGTTTGTCCAATGGGGGTTTAGTGCCACTTATGCTCGGCACATCATACTTTGGAGGCTCATTTAGTGGTTCATGTATGTATCTACCTTTCACTCTCCATGAAGTTTTCTGAGAAAGACCCTTCGTCTCATCAGCGTTGTCTATTGGGGCCGACCAGAAAAATTCGTCACATCCTCCAGCATTGTCTTCTTCTACCATAGATGTTAACTCTACAGTTTGTTGTGGAGTGACACCCGGTACTGTGTAGACTTGGTTTGGAGTAGTTTGTACCTTTTGGTATACAACAAATTTGGCTTTGAGAACTTTGGTTTTGTTGATAGACGAACAAGAAAACTCAACGGAGTTTTCGAAAATTAGGTTCTTGTGTGACTTAGGTTCACTTTTGGCAAATTCAAAACAATCCACCAAATCCTCTATAGAGATTTCACTCAGATCATCATCCTCATTAAGTTCAGATGCATTTTCAACATCAATTTTATTTTCTGAACTTAACTTGGCATTCAAAGAGTCAAATTTTTGTACAGTTTCGGTTCTCAATTTCAATCTATCATTTTCGTCTAACAGATTTTTGAGCATGTCCTTGTGGTCTTTGGACTTTATGTAGGATTCAATTTTGTCTAGACCTATTTTATACACTGGAGAAACTTTGTCAGAAGATACAATGCTTTCATAGTTGTAGGCTTCAGCATCGATTTCATCCTCCTTTAATTCAAGGAAGGGTAAAATCATGCGATGTATCTTCTTTCTTATTTCACAATCAAGATGCAACTGAGGGATGTTAAAATAGAGTCTCTTAGCAATTAAACAAAACACATTTTGCTGTTTAAGAAGTTTAAGATTGTCTCTTTGCAAATAAATAGAATCATCCTTAGATCTAATTAACTCGTTTTCCTTTTTCTCGATCCACATCCTTCGTTCCCCACTCTTTGATGAAATCCTGCTGATTTGATCAGTTAGGTTAGAATTTGTGACACGGATTTGGGTGAGACTGCTACTTATGCTCGAGAATTTTGACTTTAAGTTACTAAATTCCTTTTCATAATTAGTAACAGGAATTTTCAGAGACGCAAGAATATTTTGTACCTTTTTGATCAACTCATCACATTCGTTGATCTGTGAACTGACAGGCTTGGCAGCAAAACACTTACCCTCTCGCTCCCTTTCATCTTCAACTCCCTCATCGGTTGTGTATCCTCTCATTTGGGACACACCCTCGGTCACCACAAAGCATCTTCCTGTTGCATGTTCTTCTTTTTCCAGCATAGCCTTTCCATGAGTGGGCTTCTTGACTTCATCATCCTCAGAATCTGTGGACCAGACCTCCACACCACCAAATTCATCACTATTTTTTGGATCCTGCACAATTGAAGCATTCATGGTAGTATTATTAGCAACATACTTTCTTCTCTTTATTTCCTCCAGTCTTCTCAGGAGGATCGCTTCCTCATCTTCTTCATTTGTCTTCTCTTCTTTCTTTCTCAACATACACTCTTTAGCAAAATGATTCTTGCCTCCACAGTAATGGCAGTCGAATCCTGAGTCTCCTCCAACTTTTGGTTCCTTCTTTGACTCTTCAGATTTTGACCCCATCTTTGGTTCTTCCTTGATCCTTTCGGCGCTGTAACTACGCTGCCAATTTCGGTTCTTGTTGGCTGGGAATTTCTTCTTAATGAATTTTCTGGGATTGGACACCATCATGGCGTATTCTTCACCGGTTAGATCATAATTTGCAAGATCTAATTCCTCTTCTTCTTCAACCTAACTTTTTCCTTTAGAGACAAGAGCTAAAGAACCCAGACTGGAAACCACATTCGTTTCCTTAGATAGAGCACTCTCATGAGATTTCAATATACCCACTAGTTTTGCCAGAGAATAAGACTTGAACTGTTCATGAGCTTTAACTGTTGACACAACAGCCATCCATTCGGGTCTGACTCCATTCATGAAAGTAACCTTTTGTTCAATAACTTTCCTTTCAATCCCATGCTTTATCTGCTTACTTAAAAGATGATTGAAGCGATCAAAAGTTTGAACAAGTTTCTCTTCAGGCTTCTGCTTAAAGTCACCAAATTCAGACAGCAAGAGAGTTTGGATTGAATGTTCCAAATCTTCGTCAGTGGAATATAATTCTTTCAATCTATCCTAGATCTCTTTAGCTGTAGCACAAGAACTCACTAAACGAAACGTATCCGACTGCAGCGCAAACCTTATCATCCTCAGGGCCTTGATGTTGCATTGAAACTTCTCCTTCTCATCCTGAGGAATATCTTTGACATCATTGACAAGGTGATTGTACTCTTTCTGTGTTTTAACAATCTTAGATGTGCTTGAGTGAGAGAATGGGCCTGCAGTAATCGCTTCCCAGATTAAGTATCCATTATCCTCCGATCCAATCACGTAATCTTCAAAGTGATGCATCAAAACTTCATAGTCTTGTGTATACAAGATTGGTATTCTTGTTGTAGACCCTATGCTGTTGGAGATATGGATCGGATTGGTTTGTGAACCATCCATGGACATCGTAAAGACTTTTGCTCGATAACCTGTAAAAGATCAGACTTGTAATATATCGTTAGGGTTAGATCAACAATTAATGAGATACGTCAATATAGAGTGACGGCTCAATAAATATCAATCAATGCGGAATTTAAAACCCTAATAACTTCTTCGACAGAAGAGATGTGTATGAATTACACAGTCTCCTGCTCTGATACCAATTGATGAGAATTAAACTCTAGATCGATTAGATCTTTCACAGGTATGAATATTGAAATCAAACAAGTCAAGAACAGTAAAAGAATGAACATAGAATAGAATCAAATATATGCTTATGATTCAAAATAAAGTCACGCCTCAGCAGAGCTCGATGAAGAACTTCCGCTGTAGAGGCGAGCTAGGGTTTACAAAACTTTAGAGAAAATAAACAATGAAAGCGATAACTTCTAAGTCTGCATGCATGCAGCTTATATACTAAACCCTAGTACAAAAATATGCACGGTTGGACAGGCCCAATACCGACAATCAAACTGGGCTAAGGACCGAGCCCATGACGCAATCTAATAGACCCAACACTTTATATCGGGACACCCCTCATTTAGGGTTTCTCATTCTGAGCCTAGTACGCCCAGCGTACCTTCTGGTACTCCCAACATCCTAGGTGGCTCCGCTTAAAAGTCACGCACATGAGTACGCTAAGCGTACACACACGTATGCCGAGTGTACTCAGCAGCCACCTTTCTCAAATAAGGGATTAATCCTGCCAAACCTTCAATCTTCCATTTATACCTCAATATAACTATGTTTCCAATGAACCTCATATCCACGGAAAGGTGACGAGATGCCCTATGATTCTAGAAACTCGTCGCAACCCTTGATTTCCTCATGCCCGGGTTGCAGCCGATGAACCCTAATCACGGACAATCCGAAACAGGATGTTACAGTTCGATTAGTGTCTAAGTCCATAACTATAATTGGTATATACTTGACCCGACCCGACATGGTCCATTTGGGTTGCATGGCGTCGGTGCATTTGGGTAGACCTTTTAATGAGAAGAAGATATTTGTGATATATTAATATATTATAAGTTCTAATATATTAATATGAAATCATATTATTTAATTAGTATTGATCAAGTATTAATTTGGAATTAATTTAGTGATCAAAAGAGACTAATTAAATATATGGGGATTGGTTGTGTAAATCATTGATGCTTATATATGTGGGCTTGTGTTCCATGATTCTTTATGCTGGGTTTAACCCATGTGCTGGCCCATGGATACTCCATGGAGGTTAAAACCCATTGAGCATAAGGAATGGGTAAAGACATGGGTTACATGGTGTAACCCTAATGTGCACACTATATAAAGACCCCATTGTTGGTGAAATCGGCACTAGTGTATACACAAGAGGGCAAGCCAATTTCTATGCACTCATATCTTCTCTCATGGTTATTGCAAATGTTCATGGTGTTGTGTGAACCATTTGAGGTGTCACATTTGGGGCACTAGGCTCTTGAGCTCCATGGAATCAAGCACCAACAAAGATGTATGTAATTCTAATAGATTTTATATTACTTGTACTTCATAATATGCTAGTTAGGATAAATACCTTGGAAATTTATATTTGCATGTATAATAGAGAAAACATAGATCCAAGGTATTTAGGGTTGCATGTACACTATAGGAGTGTTAGTATGCTCACAACCCAACAGTGGTATCAGAGCCAAGGCTTGTTTTCAATTATACTTGATGCTATTTGCAGGAAAAATCGTTTTTTTAATCTGCCAGTTCACCATGAAGTGGTAAAATTTACCACGAGGTGGTGACTGTTCAGTGAAAAAAAAAACATTTTTTTGGCCTGTTTTGGATTAGAATCATTACCACAAAGTGTTTTTGTTCATAAAACTTGATTGTGATGTTATGGTAATGTTTATTCTCATCCAAATAAATGATAATAGTCAAAGTTTCAAGACTTCTATTTTTTAGTTTATGTGATTAGCTAAGTTCTTGAAAATTGTTGATATGAATTATCATGTTCTTATGAGTTGTTTTAGATTAATAGAAAACTTATATGAAATTGTTGATATGGATTGTTAATGCTTATGAGTTTTGGTAGATCATAGGAATTATTTACAAAAGGTGTTTGCTTGTTAATTCTTGATCTAAATGTATTTTAATGGAGTCCATAATTTGTCCTCAAATTATGGATTACCAAAAGTTTTTTATGTTACCTTGTGGTATGAGTTATTTTAGATCAATGAAAAAATTATGTGTTAGTTGTTTTTCAATCCAAATTGATCTAAAAATTGATCATAAAATATGGTTTTGTAACTTGTCTTCAAGTTATATGAAAAGTCATATCTATGAATCTTAAAACTCATAATTATTGCCAAAGGTTACACAAAAATGAAGAGCCTTTTTCATTAAATTGTTTAATGACTCCATAACTTGTCCTCAAGTTATGGATGTTTAAGAGTCACTTCTTTAAAAGTGTTATTAAAAAATAAGAGGTTACATTAAAATGAAGAGTCTTCATTTTAATGAACTATTAAACTCATAAGTTATGAAATGAATAGTTTTGAATAGTTTCAAAACTTGCCCTCAAGTTTTGGAATTTGTAAAGTTACCCCCTCATGTACACTTTAATTCCAAATTGAACCTTAGAATTTTAAAATGTTTAAAATTCAACACTTATACTATTATTTTAATTTTAATTAAATAGATATGTATAAGATAAAGTCAATCTTACCATTAGTAGGCCTCATTCACGAAGCTGGTCTATATGGGGGTATAAGGTTACTGCCTATAAAATGGCGGTTTAATGGGTGTCCACTCTCACCCACCGCTTCCTTGACTGGTGGAGGGTCGTTAGCCGAACGGGTAGGAAAGGACTATAATTCTCCCTTCATTAAAAGTATAATGGTAAATACTAAGTAACTGAACACTTATAAATTCTCAATCTTAGTTACTTAGGAAAATGTGAAATAGGTGCTAACCCATGAAATTACACTTTGTACCTTACCAAGTCGTTAATGGAGCATGTGTGGTTAACCGGCACACTAATAAGGACTAGTAATAGTGGCGAAGGGTAACTTGACTTTATTATAGATCGGTGGAGCGTGTGTGGTTAACCGGCACATCGATTAGGTGATAAAGTTAAGGGTACCAAGTCAATTTGCATGGTTATTCACACCTTGTTTGTGTTCCTCGGCATCCCAGTCACAAACTTGAGAGGGCACAATCGAGATTCAAACATGCCATTGAAAGTTCAATTTATCTCAAAAGATCTAGGAGTTTCAAATCCAATTAAAACTTAATTATATTTCGTTTTGATGGTGGAAATTGGTAAATCGTCATTTACCTACCTTCAACTATTTTATAGCTAGGATTACGACATCCCTCTTCCGGTTATAAATAGGTTGTTGGATCCTAGCCTTAATATTTCATATTAGGTGTTATATTAAGGACTTTATATCAACTAAACTTGAATTTCTCCCATTATAGATGTCTAGTTAAGACAGTTGTGGTCTTCCCAAATCATTAGGAACAAGCTTTCCTGATGAAGTTGATATCCCACATGACAATCAAGGTGAAAGATTAATCCCTTTGTTGTGCATTGATGGGACTGGAATCATACTCCACCTCCTCCAATTATTCTCCCTATCCCACAAGTTTCAAGACTTGATAAGTTCTAAGTCACTCAATCCCTATTGGCAAGAAAAGTCTATATGTGTTTATATCTTAGAGGTTAAGTCACATATTCACAAGCCGGGAGAGTCGGGTGTCAAAGTCTCGAGGTAGCTGGTTGTTGACTTGGCTATTCAGTCACTCCCTGATGACAGATCAAGACATGACCCTTAATGATCTTACCTATTTGCTTGATGATGCAGAATCAACAATGATTTGGAGCATTAGTAAAGCAAATTGGACTGGAAGATCTACTTCCCAAACCTATTTGGACATTGACATTGGTGACATTGGAAGTCCAAAAAAACTTTCTCTTCTCAATTGAAAGGGATCGGCATGGTCAAGTCGTTTGACCTAATGGTAAAGAAAAAGGCTAAGTTTGTGTAGTCCTGCATACCATTTCCAAAGAGTCCATATATTTCTTTTGCCAATGAAAGGGACATTGGTTTCGAAGCTGCCCAATTTACCTGAAATTTCATAAGGATGGTAAAAGTCAAAAATTTTGACTTTGCTTTGGGTAAACTGCATTATCTAGCTCTATTAAGTCTCCTTTTGAGATTCTTAATGCATGATGTAATGTAATTACATTTTGATGCTTTGGAAGGATCAAAGGAATCTTAAAGTATGTTTATGCTGATTTTGATCGCGAATAGATGGATTTCGATCACATGGAGTTATTGCTTAAGAGTTATGGTATATTGCTTAGGAATAGATAACAACAATGTTTTCATATGGATTGTAAGGATAAGTTTTTCCGCAAAGTTATAAAATAAAAGAAAAAATGTTTTAAATTTATTTATTTTAAGTATCCTTACAAAGACATTTGTGAAAAAATGTTGCTTATATGATTCAGTTGCTAGCAATATTGGAAAATGGATTTGATTCTTTTGTTTGTGGTAGTGTCTAAATTTACCAAATAAGGAAAGATTCTCATCACCCAAGTTTCAGCTGGATAGAAACTTGGAATTGTGCAACTTGTATTGTGTGATGAATGAGAATTTTCATCATTGGGAAATTAAGACGAAGACCTTGTTCACATGTATGTGTGAGTCAAGTGAAGGACTAAAGGATTGGGTACACTTGGTTGTGTGCTGGTCAGGTCCACCATAAAGGTTGATAAGATTATTCGTTATGATTTACTAAAGTTTAGTAAATATGGTTATGCTTACAAGTTTATGAGTAATTCTGAAACATTGGAAACGTTTCAATGTATGACAGAACGGATAATAAGAATCAAATAAGGCAGGAAGATAAAAGTTTCTCCAATCTGACGAGATGGAAGAGTACTTGAGTATCTTGTTTTATAATTATCTTAGTGATTATGAAACCATATCACAATTGATCCTCTAAGGACACCTTAGTTCATTTGTTTGGCTAAGGAGAGGAATCATGAATGGTTGAAATGGTTAAATCAAAAGATAAATCATACTTCGTTCCAATCAAATCATAGAGTCATACTCCAAGATTGAGCCTTAAGTGAAATAATCTTAAGAAATGTTTAAAACACTTGTCAAATGTAGAGTAAAATGTTTTCTTACTCTTGTACATTTGAAATTGGTAAGTTGTGATGTTTTGGATAAAATAAAGACCAACTAAGGCCAATTGTGTGAAGTGTTTTTCTTGATTAGAATCCACACTATCTCTTAAATATTTGGCAAGAGAGTCTACTAATATGTCAAGAGGACAGTGGGAGGCTAAAATATCCTGAAATAATTTCAAGAACTAATCAAGAGTATTGTTAATAACTAGCCCATGACCTTCAGTCCATATGTGTTTGGATTTGCCACTGACCTTGTCTTGTGATTATGGTTATGACAAATTCACATGGATAGGAACTCTTTCACCACATAAAATCTAAGTGCCATAAGGTTTCTCTCCGATTCATTAAAATGATGGTGAGGAAACGCTTTCACTAAGTAGATTTTAAGTAGATAGAAAATGTGATATTTGCATTCTCAAAGTCATTAGTGGAGCGTGTGTGGTTAACCGGCACACTAACATGGACTTGTGAGAAATGGAAAAGGTCTAAACAATTAAGCCTATGATTACGACATCCCTTTTCATAGTTCTTAAATTATTTAGACACACATGTGTGCTATCTAAGGAAAGGTGTATGATACTAATAAAGTTTTTTCAAAGCATCTCATATCAGAAATATGAACTTTGGTAAGAAAGTCAATAAAGTATTATTTTTCTAAATGTCCAGCTGATTTCTAAGTACATGTCAAAGCTAGTGGGAGCATAAGTGTTATGCAAGTAAGATAATCATTATGCTAGTGGGAGCATGATGATTATGTTGCAAGTTAGCAATGTTAATTATAGAAAACAAAAGTTTCAATTCACTTTGAAAAGTTGTTTTCCTATAATTAAAGGAGAGGATTTTATACTTCATTCCAATTCTACAAGCTTAGATTGAGATTTTAATCAACTTTAGTCAAGGATATATATATGAATGTTATGTTGGAATGGTTCAACATAAGGAAATTCTATATATGTTGCGTTCTCAAAATTCGATTATGATTACGACATACATCTTCATAGTTTGAATTGTGAGAACATGGAAAATAAAAATTGTATAGCATGAATCATGTCCCATATCCTTTGGGTATAGTTTTGATTACATGTGCTATAATATTTATCCATTCTAAATTTTCCAAATGCCTAGGACATTAGGAGGGAAAAAGGAATAGAACTGGATATGACTAAAATGATTAAGCAATTGTCTAGAACAATCTAAGGTTTACCAAAGATTGGTTGCTCAGGGACAGTTGGAAGTATAGTGTGAATTTTGGAAGGACCATATTGGCGTATTCTGAAAGGAGGCAACTCTTATTCAGAAATGATAGTCAAGATGGAATGTGGAATTGTTTCCATAGGTGGAAGTTATTCTTTGAATCTGTGTAAGATTAGAAAACCTAATGCAAAGAAGGATGTTCAAAGGAATATACTTTGAATTTGAGATTTCATTTCCATGGGATTGATTTCCATTGGAATACCTTGTAATGTCTGTCGCCAAGTCTTTGTGACTTTGTGCATAGTCATTACAAGGGGATCATTGCATATAAGTTTAGAATCTAACAGATTATAGTAAATGGCAAGAGTTTGGTATTCTTACATTTATAATAAGGATTGGAATTGTGAAATAAACATCATTGAAATATTGTCAATTGAACTATTTCACAAGGAGAAGACCATATGTAAACATAGTGTGCATACTTGGAGTATGGTATAGCTATTGTTTGGACGAACATAGTATGCATGTTTGGTACATGGCATGACTATTGTTTCAATTCAAGTATCAAGTTGATAAATTGAAACAATGAATAATGAGTAATCAATATGGTGCTTAGATAAAAGGGTTTTTATTTACACTTAAGAGTTTGGGACCATATAGGATTAAGTATTATTCTTGTGTTTCACTTTGCATGTTTTGACTTCCAGAATAACTAGTTCATTCTTCCCGAATGACTAAGTTATTCAAACTCTCCACAGTCAGTCGTACTCTGGAAGTAGGTATTGATTTACGAGTGTCATGAATCTAGCTTGTAACATTTGTATAATGTGCATTAGACATAGCAATGGTTGCTATAACATTCATGAATGCTCATAAGTCCTTAGTATTGGATTCAACCCACGCTCATTTGGATTCACTTCATGGATTTTATCATGAGTGAATTGTGAGACGATAATACCTTATATTCTTCAAACCTAGAGATATGAGTTACTGACTATGAGTTGGTTATACATTGATTGCGCAAAAACGCATTGGTAACTCGATGTAAAAAATGTGCCTTTGTGTATGATTCAAAAAGTAGTTAGTACAAGCATATGAGTCGATGTTTTTCCATTCCTTTTACCTTCAAGATAAAAACGATATCTATGGGCCCCTTGATGATTTAGTGATGGCACCCCTAAGTGCTTGGCCAAGCCTGGACTGATTTGATTTGTTCAATTAGGCGGTCGTCATAAATCGGAAATCGTGAAACAACAAATGGACAGAGAGAATGTTTATAATCCATGTCTCAGTCCATATGATATCTAGAATGGAGGAATATATGATCACTTATCTAGTGGATGCGTCATTGATTTGTTCAGAGTTCGGCAACAACTTTTAAGAGCTACGATTACTGGTTTGGTTGTGAAGTTATACTTGCAGTAATAGTTATTAGACTTATCCAAGTGGGAGATTGTTGGATTAGTGTCTAAGTCGATAACTATAATTGGTATATACTTGACCCGACCCGGAATGGTCCATTTGGGTTGCATGGCATCGGAACATTTGGATAGACCTTTTAATGAGAAGAAGATATTTGTGACATATTAATATATTATAAGTTCTAATATATTAATATGAAATCATATTATTTAATTAGTATTGATCAAGAATTAATTGGGAATTAATTTAGTTGTGTAAATCATTGATTCTTATATATGTGGGCTTGTGTTCCGGCCCATGGATACTCCATGGAGGTTAAAACCCATGGAGCATAAGGAATGGGTAAAGACATGGGTTACATGGTGTAACCCTAATGTGCACACTATATAAAGACCCCATTGTTGGTGAAATCGGAACTAGTGTATACACAAGAGGGCAAGCCAATTTCTATGCACTCATATCTTCTCTCATGATTATTCCAAATGTTCATGGTGTTGTGTGAACCATTTGAGGTGTCACATTTGGGGCACTAGGATCTTGAGCTCCATGAAATCAAGCACCAACAAAGATGTATGTAATTCTACTAGATTTTATATTACTTGTACTTCATAATATTCTAGTTAGGATAAATACCTTGGAAATTGATATTTGCATGTATAATAGATAAAGCATAGATCCAAGGTATTTAGGGTTGCATGTACACCGTAGGAGTGTTAATATGCTCATAACCCAACAGTTAAAATCTTGGACGCTATGATGTCCCCATGCATGATATATGAGAACTTTTGTGAGTAAGGAGTGAGAGCTTATGAGTTTTAGACTTTCTCAGCCATGCAAAGGCTTAAAGTCACAAACTTTTTGGAGTATTAGCCTTTAGTCTGTCCAGATATGAGATTATAGCTATGGTCTTAACATATTAAGACCAAGAGAGTAGGAAAAGTAGGTTTGGACATACGTTGAGCGTACTCCTAGATACGCGCAGCGTAGCGTCGAAGTTTCCCGATGCATGCATGGCGAAGTAGTACGCCCAAAGTAAAGGGATGCACGCCGAGCGTAGGCGCTTGCTATTGACTTTTGTTGACTTTTAGGGTTTGGTAAAACTATGGACTTTAGAGGCCATGGAAGGGTAAAATGGTCTTTTATCCTTTTGAGAATTAGTAGTGGGTTTAGCCTAACATCTTTGGGGTTCTTTTATTAAGTAGAGTTAATTACGATATATGTTAGGCAGAGGCTAGACCGATGGTTCGAGTACTAGACATACTTGCTTTACTTACGAGGCGAGTCTTCTCACTATACTTACCTTAGTGGTAATACTGAGTGACCAGAGGTTCTCATTTGAGTTATCGGTCAGAGGGTCCTATGTGCTTATATTGAATTAAGTGATATTAAGCATTTTGTCTTTGTGATATACGCTATATTATTTTATGCTTTACTGAGTTAAGACCGGAGTGTCCAAACCGAGTTGTGAGACCAGAGTTTCTTCACTGAGATACAAGACTGGAGGGTCCAACTTGAGCTGTGAGACCGGTGGGTGTTCACTAAGACACATGACCAGAGGGTCGACACCGAGTCGTGGGACCGGAGGGTCCTCACCGAGACTCATGACCGAAGGGTCCATGCCAAGATATAGTCATGAGAGGCTTATTATTTGTGTATGTGGTGTTTTGGGGAACTCACTAAGCTTTGTGCTTACCGTGTTGTGTGATATGTGTTTTAGGTACTTCTCAGGATCGCGGGAAGGCGTCGGCTTGATTGTACCCACATGTTCGAGATTATGTTGGAGGATTCTGGGATATTATTAGTCATTATGTTGATTTGTGTTTTAAAAACTGATATATTTGTGGTTTTTGTGAAATGTGATACTGAGTTTTATGTGGTTGAAAAATGAAAATTTTGTTTGAAAATTTACGGTGTTACAAGTTGGTATCAAAGCCTAGGTTTGAGGGATTCGGATATACTCTCGGGTATGTATGGACTCAAACTGAGGATTTTAGAATTTTTTTCTAAAAAGAAATGATTTTTCTAAAACGAGTAAGAGTTTAAAAGAGAAAACGAGGCAGAGCAGTGTGTACAATCAGCCAAAGCCTGAACGGTGATTTCCCAAAATACCATTACTTGTTATATTATGAGATACTATGAGATATTAGAACTGCATGCTAGAGGATAGGCTAGGTATTTCAGACATTAAGGATAGAGTTGCATGATTCATGATGCCTTAGCCTATGGTATGCTATTGATTGATCTTATCTATTATTTATTTTGTGTGTACTGAGTAGGGAGAAACATAACATGAATCTTTTAGAGAGAGTTATGAGTAATATAGGAGAGATACCTAGATGAGTATTGAGGAATCTACCGAGAGAGTAGTTTGATATCCGTTAGGGATAAAGTACTATGAATTAGGATCCTAGGAGGAGGACTTGGGACGACTACAGGTTGGTGTGGAAGGTAGTATTGGGCTCATACTACTGAAAGCACCAGATCTTTATGCGAGCCAAGTAAGAATCTTAGGATGCTAAAGAGTGTGTAGGGGTGGGTAACTGAGTGTGTGTGTGTGTGTGTGTTGAGCTAGTATCTGATGATTTTGTGTTTGCATTTCAGAGACACTATGTTAATTACCCACAACAACCCCGGGAGTAGTAGTACCAGTGACGAGAAGATTCACAGGATCATTCATGAGGAGGTGGTTGCAACTATCAGAAAGGCCATACCAGAGATGTTCGAGTCTATTAAGACCACGTTGATTGAGACATTCGATGACCGATACCCTGCTACCATGGATGTTGCTACTACCACAGCTACCGCGACCATAGTTGCTGCCAGGCCACATGGGGGTGACTCGTTGTTCCATGAGTTCAGCAACATGAATCCACCAGAGTTTGATGGGAAGAAGGATCAGATTGTTTCCATGAGTTGGATCTTCGACATTATGGGGTGTTTCTATACGTGTTCATGCCCAGAGTATCTAAGAGTTCAGTTCACGCTGAACCAGCTTCGCTTGGTAGCGAAGGACTGGTGGAAGTTTGTGACGACTGATTTTACCCATGCAGATCATGCAACAGTGACTTGGGAGAGGTTCACCAATTTATTCAAGGATTAGTATGTTCCCCAGGTGGAGAGGGAACGTTTGGTATAGGAGTTTCCGTCTCTCAAGTAGAAGACAAAGTCAGTGACAGAGATTACGAGGATGTTTCATGAGAGGATGTTGTTCTGCCCTAAGCACGTGTCTACTGAGTAGGCACGTGTGAGCCGGTATTTGAGCATCTTAAGGAGGGATATTCTGGAGTTCATGGAGAACTCCTCTTATCGGGCATTAGCTGAGTTGCAGACCAGTGCCAGGAGGAGAGAGATTGAGTTGGAGATTCAAACCAACGAGGAGGGAGAACAGCAGGGGAGGGATAGGATGTTGGATTAGGTGTCTAAGCCCATAACTATAATTGGGATGTACTTGACCCGATAGTAGCATGGTCCTTTTGGGTTGCCTTCACTAGTGCAATTTTATAGGATGGACTTTTGAGAGAAATGTTATTTGTGATTTATTAATATAGTATAAGTATAATATATTAATTGAGAAATCATATTATTTAATTAGTATTGATCAAGAATTAATTTGGGATTAACCTAGTGATCAATAGAGACTAATTATATATACGGGGACTGATTAAGTAAATCAATGATTCATATAGTGTGGGCCAATGATCTATGGTTAATTAGAATGGGCTAAACCAACAT